>NW_027314752.1:30210000-30510000 GCF_023375885.2 Dermacentor andersoni | reverse complement strand
CAACCTTGCCCATACAGGCTGGGGCTACGTTCGCACGGAAGCTGCAGCTCGCAACCTCTGGCAAGATTATCATGACTTCGGCCTTATGCTCATCACGGATCCCTCCTTTCCTACACGCCTCGGTACTTCCAGTACCCGGAACTCTACCCCCGACCTCACCTTTATGAAAGATATCAACAATGCACACTGGACCAATACCTAGCAAGACCTGCGCAGCGACCATTACATCCTTGCTCTCTCTTTACCCCAAGTCGCTGCCGCCCCTGCCCCCACTAGAGAATTCGCCATTACCGACTGGGATGTTTTTCGTAAAACACGCATAGGTTCTACCTCAGCAGAAGGCATTACCGACATTAACACCTGGATGCAAGCGCTACGCACCGATGTTCAAACGGCCACTTGGGTGGTAACTACAGATGCCTTAGTTTAACGCATGGATAGCCGCCTCGCCCATCGTCTGGAGGCTAAAGCCTCCATCCTAGCTCGATGGAAGGGGCAGCGCCTAAACCGTCGCCTCAGAAGTAAGATCTCCAAACTGAACACAGCCATCGAGCAGCATTGTCAAACCTCAGCCGGCAACAATGGACTGAGCCGTGTAACACGGTGGATGGACAACTTCATCGCCCTTCCTCGTGGAAACTCCTCAAACATCTGCTTGATAATACCACCACCCGCACCACCCAACAGGATCAGCTGCAGAAGCTCCTTTATACGGAGACCCTTAAGCAAGGTCCACAACAGGTGCTTGACTACCCCTGCACCAGATATATCTCCAGGGGACAAGTCAGTCCACACAGCAATTACATCGGTAGCCCCAACCCTACGCTAGACGCCGATTTCAGCGTATCTGAAATACATGCCGCTCTACGCAAGCTTAACGGTCGTTCTGCTCCAGGGCCAGACGGGGTCACTAACAAAAGCCTTCGTGATCTCGATGATGAGTGCGTGTCGCATCTGACTGACTACTTCAACCATTGCTGGCGCATTGATGCCCTTCCAACTGCCTGGAAGTCTGCCAACGTTATCCTAATCCCAAAGCCTGGCAAACCATCTAGCCTCAATAACTTAAGGCCCATTTCCCTCACTTTATGCGTAGGCAAGGTCATGGAACACGCCTTCTTAGCACGCATCAACAGTCACCTCGAGGACGACTCTCTCTATCCCCACACCATCATTGGATATCGCCCTCACCTTTCTACTCAAGACGCTATGTTGCAGCTCAAACATCAAGTGCTAAACGATCGTTCCCGTAACATGAAAGCCATCCTCGGACTCCTTTGATAACATTTCCCATGCAGCTATCCTTGACCAGGTCTCCAACCTCCATGTAGGAGAGCGAGCCTACAATTACATCCGTGACTTTCTCTCCAATCGCACGGCTACCCTCTCGGCCGGGGATTTACGATCACACCAGCTTCCCCTTGGCAGCAAAGGCACCCCGCAAGGTTCAGTTAACTCTCCCATGCTCTTTAACTTAGTCATGATTGGCCTTGCCAAGCAACTACAGCAAGTCGACAATATCAACCATACCATCTACGCCGACGACATCGCCATCTGCTCGTACCGAGGCAGTGATGGTCAAGTGGAATCAGCCCTCAAAGCGGCGATTGAGACGGTTGAAGCCTATCTCCAAGGGACCGGACTGCGCTGTTCGCCGGCTAAATCGGAGCTTCTGCTGTACAAGCCCATTCAGCGGGGTCGCCCTCCCAAACACCAATCTGATCACCGACCCTGTGACGCCATCAACCTACGCCTTCAAGATGGCAGTCCTATCCCACACGTCCCTAGTATCCGGGTTCTCGGTCTCACCATCTCTACAAACGGCTCCAACTCCTTGGCTCTCAACAAGATCTGTGCCCAATCTGAAAACACCCTACGACTTCTTAAGCGTATATCTAACCGACGAGCAAGACTCAAAGAAGAAAGCCTTCTCCGACTCGTCCAATCCTTTGTCATATGCCATGTTACATACGTTGCTGCGTACCTCAACTGGTACCGGGCTGAGCACAACAAGCTCGACACCCTCATACGAGGGGTCTACAAGCAAGCACTTGGGCTCCCGCATTGCACCAGCACTGAACTCTTCAACCAACTGGAAGTTCACAACAGCCTTTCGGAACTCATTGAAGCCCAACAACGCTCTCAGCGTCGAAATGAGGCGCTTTATTCTGTCCACGCTTGGCTTCACCTACCATCAGCAACAGGGCCCTAAACGACCGATCCCGACCGACATCCGTAGCTGTATCTACATAGATCCTATCCCTAGAAATATGCACCCTGAATAAAACAGGGCCCGGCGCCAAGCTCCGGCCGGAGCTATCATAAAAGCCCTTGACCACGTACCTGGCGTCACATTTGTTGATGCAGCCCAATACTCCCATGGCACACGATTTGTGGCCGTCGCCACACGCGATTGTGTCCTACACCACGCCTGCAGCGTCACTACCCCCACTGCCGAGACGGCTGAAGAAGTGGCCATCGCCCTGGCCACATTAGATCCCACCTGTCACACCATAGTGTGTGACTCTCGCTCAGCTATTACTAACTTCAGCAAAGGCCATATTTCTCCCCAAGCTGTTTGCATCCTCTGTTAGGCACCACACTCTAAAGACAGCATAATCTCCCTAACATGGATCCCGGCCCATGCGGGCCCTGTCCACCCACACCTCCCCAATCTCAACGAGGTCACCCACTCCATTGCGCGAGGCCTAGTCAACCGCGCCGGAGTCACTGGAGATGAGTTGGACACCAGGGACAGTCTGACAACTTATAACAATGTCGTTAAGGCATTTTACCTCAGTCGCCGAATCTTCCCCCCGCCTCACCTAAAGTTCAGCCGGGCGCAGGCTACCACCCTGCGTCTACTACAAACAAACACGTACCCTTCACCCAACCGCCTCCACCTTATATTTCCGGACGTCTACACTACCCCAACTGCCGGTGCTGTGGAATTCACCCGGCTACGCTTCCGCATATACTATGGCAGCGCCCAGCACAGTACACCCAGACTGACACCACGACTCTCTCGTCGAGGTTGCATGAGGCTCTGCGGAGCTCCGCCCTCGACGACCAAACCTGGGCGACCCAGCACGCCCGCGAGGCGGTGGCGAGGCAAGCCTTCGACGTACCTTCGTGGGAGGCTTAGGCCCGGCCATCATAAAGTGCTGGTTCTACAATAAAAGTTTATTCCTCCTCCTCCTCCTATAATATATCAATGAGGCAATAGAGGAGGATTGAAAAGAATAATACGGTCATCAATGAAATCGATTTGATTCAATAATAATTTTTTCTAAGGCGAAGCACACATTCCTGTCTGAGTGCCCAAGTACAGACTCTCCGAAATACAGTAGTACCGGAGTGTTCATTGGCAGGCCAAGCTGTCGCACTGTAATTTCTAATGTCAGCTTCCTCATGGAGGAAAAACGCCGGCATTCCAGTAAGTAGCGCTCAATCGTCTCTAATGCATTGTAAAAATGGCGCAATGGGGATATTGCCAGACCAGATCCATGCATGTAAAAATTTAGAGATGGGACTCGACAGCGTAGTCTCGTTAATGTAACTTCCGTTTGTCTTCTTTTCCAAAACATCCTGCTCCAAGGGAATTGTAAGTGGCGTAGTTCCAAAGATGATTTAAGGTTTGATTGTGATGTTAAAAGGAGGTATCTTCTGAACCTGGCGGACGTGATAAAACCCATCGTTGCAAGAAGGGGAAGCACTGGGCCACTGATGGAAGCCTTGGCCAAGCTGTCTGCCACCTCATTCATAATTATGCATTTGTACGCAGGTACCCAGATTAATCGTAAACTTCTCAAATGACTTGGAGCCAGTGAGTACGAAGTTTTCAATATGTTTGACTCGGCGGGAGCAGATGGTAAGTTGCTCAAGAGTCGATCCACAGCGAAAACGACGAAGTTCGTCTGTGCCCTTGGCGCGAGTGAAGGTTGGTCTGGCTGTCTAGCTCCAGTGTAAATATCCTGTAAATAGCCTAGTTCGTCTCTGTCTTTCCACAAGATGTATGACCTGGCCCTGTATTGCCACTGTCTTTTCACTGTTTTCAATGAATAACACAACACCTGATTTTCTAACACTAGATTTCAAACCTAAATTTTTCCTATTGGCAGATATTAGCCAGACGTTGGAAATGAGCTTGCTTGTCAGATAGCAACACAATGTAATCTGTACAAAATAAACCTAGAAGCTGCTGCTATGCTACTATACGCACCTGCTTGTATGAGAGTTTAAAACACGATATTACTTCTTTCTAGCGCCCTCTCCATCCTCACCATGTACATTCTAAACAGTAGTGTGAATAAAGGGCACCCCTGCCTCAATCTTCTGCTGATATGAACTTTCTCCTCGCTCCTCATCTTTCCCATTCAACGAAAACAGTATTTTCTTAGCAAGTCTCTCTCAAAAGCTGTAGGTAATCGTAACCTATGCTTTCCCCTTAAAGAATATCCCACAAAATGTCCTGGTCTACGTTGTTATTCACTCCGGTAATGTCTAAAAAGGCCACTATAACGGTCTCATTCCTACTCTTTATATTTCAATACACTGAGTAAGAACAAATGAGTTATCATCCAAACACCTACCTATTCTGAAGCCATCTTGAACTTCTCCCAAAATGCCATTAATCGCTATCTTAGCCAAGCTTTCATTTGATTACCTGCATTGATAGCCTCTGTATTACCGATGTAATAGTCAATGGTGTGTGCGAGTAAATTCTATCTCTGTGTCCTTACCTTTATAAATTAAATTCATTGTAATTTGTCACCAGCTTTCTGATATTCGTCGATCTTTTAAAAGTTTTCCCAATGTTTTACCCAGAGCTTCCTTACTTTTTGGTGATAGTTCATTAATGAGCGTAATAGGAACCTCGTCTACCCTCTTGGCTGTGGCTTGCAGAAGTTTGCAGAAGTCAGAGGGTCACCTTACGCGAAAGACAGGAAACTGGTGCCTTGCCACTTGGTTGGAAAACATCCTGGCTCCAGGGTACGACGGCGCAAAGTGGCAACGTTCAGTTTGCAGTTTCTTTCGCGTATTGGGAAAGCGTCAGCGTTTTCTGGTAGTTGCATACGACCTGCCTTAAGGATGATCGAAGAAGACTCCATTCCCTTGCCTCTTTTTGCAAATGGAAACTGACTTCTCAAAGTGCCGGATAACGAGCCACAATGCGTGGGGTTACCTTCATGCCAACACTTCGTTCGTTTGTCCGGCACAGCCTGGACGGGCTTTAAAAGAAGGAGATTAAGAACGTAAGACTGAACGTAAACCCCGCAGACCCTGCACTAGGCCTCATACAGGCTACGTGCACGCCATCCCTGAAGTCGGGCATCTTCGTGGTTCCAGCATGGTTCACGAAAACCCTTAGCGACATTGCCGGAGTGCACTGTAAATGTGTGGCCGGGTGAATATATTATGCCTCTCGGCCATTCCCCGAACTGTTTGTTCTTGCGTAGAAAAGTAGATGTACACATCCTAGCTTGCAAATTAGGTATTCGTCTCGTGCTGTTTCGCGAAATTGCTGTTTTGCATGCTTTTAGTGTACCAAAACATATCCCAAATTTATAGCGCTAAGGCCTGGAAGTATACACCAACCTGTTTTACTTTACGTTATATTAGCTTAAGTATGGGAAGCGCGTGCGTCCGCGGGCAAGTGCGCTCCCGCTCATTCACGAATAGTCGTGTCAAGGCAGATGGAAATTAGCGGACGGAAAGAGTCACGGTGGAAATTAGCGCAACTTAACTGACACGTACAGAAAAAAAAAGACGAGCGCACACTCGAAAATGTGACGAAGTACATTGACTGGTCATATCTGTCTGCGCCATTTTTCAAATTGCACTGAATCCTACTCGCATAGGCTGAGATTGACTCAGTGCCGAGTGCGAATAAAACTGCATTTATTATATTTCCAGCCTCAGCGACACCTTCTTCTCAGAGTCGCTGAACTGGCAGCAGATGACAAGGGAATGGAAGTCTCCCGCGCGGAACACAGATCCTAGAATGCACTGGTGGCTGCCCGGCATGACATCCATGTTCAACCGCTTCACTGCTGCCGTCCACAAACTTCTCCTCTCCACATTAACCTTCGCGGATGGAAAACTGAAGAAATTAAGATTTGCAGTTCCATAATGATAGCTCGTGAAGCCGAAAGCGACGCAGTTGGCCCGCATGTCAGGCTCGTGGGGCACGTAACACTACCGAGGGCTGCCCGAGCTGCGCAGTTAGCTTTCCAACCACGGAAATGGCGCTGACGACGCGCAGACCCCGTCTGCATTGGGAAAAGCACAGATTCCATTTTTTTTCCTAACCCTAGCTACTTGTCCGTCTTCTCTTAGGACAGAGCTCTTGAGCATAGCCCTTTTTAGGGCTCCTAGGGGAGCAAATATGAAGTTGTAGCCGGCTATTCCGTCCCTGGGTTTGACCCTGATATGCATGACACCCAGAACACAGTAACCGGGTGTTGTCTCTGCACGCCGCATCCTCGCTCGCGAGCGCTCGACTTGCTGCTTTTGGAGACACGCCGCATGCTAGGTCCTCGGCAACTTACCCAGCAAGCGATGCCAAAGCACCTGTCACCGACAACCCGTAAGAACGCCGGCCGCAAGAATGCCAACCGCAATGCATGTGACAACCACCACCATCGAAGCGGCATCTCTGGCCGAGACGGAAAGCGACAGCAATCGTTCAGCGCCCATGCCTCTGAGTAGCAGCATGAGCTCCTCTTCGCAGTTCACCAGCTCTGACAGTACGGAGGCGTCGCCACCTCGTCGCTCATCACTCCTCCTCATCTGCATCATCACCTGCCTCGCCCCTGTCCCCCGTTTACAACAAATTGTCGACCGTGGTCGCGACGGAAAAAAAGCCTACTACTAGCTGTTTCAACTTGCCAACATGGAGAACAGCAAACCAAGGACCCCTGCCGGCGCCAAGACAGCCGCCCGGCGTCACCCCCCCCCCCCCTCCTCAGACCAGCACAGGACAGCAGCTGCAAAGCATGCACAGAGCAGCCCAGCTCCCCAAGCAAGCACCGACAAGGAGAACGAAAACAAAATCCTCACTGGCTAAGGCACCCACCCGTCCACGCCCGACTGAACGAGAGGAGAGGGTCAGTATGCTTGCTGTGAGCTGACGCGCTGCGTGTTCTGCGTGTTAGAGTAGCCGCGGGCCACGTGTTGGTGTGTATTGTTGACCTCGCGCGCCGCGTGTTGTACAATTTAGTGTGCTCGCGCGCCATGTGTTGAAGTTTGCGGTGAGCCTCTGCGGCACGTGTGCGTGTCAGTGGGTTCGCGCGCCATGTGTTCGAGTGCGTTGTGCACTGTTCTCGCATTCTTCTCTCTCCAACTTTTCTTCAACATGGGGTTCCGCGTGCCGGGAATCACCCGCCAAACATGAGCCACCGACGCCACGCGAGCACATCGTTCGTGACTTTCGCGCCTGCAATTGTGCAAGAGCTGAAAGCGAGAGAAGAGATTCACCACCCTGCCGAGGACAATGTTGACAAGTGGCTTAAAAAGCAATGCCACTACATTTCCTCCCGTGGTCGTCGCCCAGCCTGCGGCTCCACATGACAGTACCACGATCCCGGTGGCCCCTGCAGTAGCTGTGGATCCGACGTCGGCGAGCTCCCTGTCTCTGACGCAGGACAGATTCCTTATTGAAAGGGTCGCAGTCGCGCTGCCCAGCTCTTCAGACGATGAAGAAGAGATGGACTAATCAAGCTCGCGAAAACGCGCCCGCGAGATCGAGAGCGAGGACTAGGGGGTGACCGGCCCTCTCAAGCAGGCACCGTGCGTTCCTCCCCACTCGGAGAAGCGTGCATCTGCCGAGGCAGCTTCCGAAGATCAAGCGGAAAGGACGGACAATGGCGCCAACATCTCCCGTCTCGCTGGAGAGACAGTCGCTACCTTCTCCCTGCCTGACGCACAAGATCATGCTCCGGCGGCCTGTACAGTGTCGTCTGCTGCGGCTCCCGTCCTGATGGAGATAACGGACACCATCTCTCGGCCTCTCGACATGGTGCCGGCCGCTTCCCTTGCACTCCCTCGAAGCAAGGGCTCACCTGCGGCCACAGCCACAAGGTCGTCTGTCTGTGCTCAACGTCGTCGTCTGTCTGTATGCTGCCTGCTACCATGACTGCTGCAGCACATACTCCCAAACCGATGGTTTCAGCCCCGTTGGAGCTTGCTGAAGAGACCCTTGTGTCAAAGTTCCTGAAGGACACGCCATGCCGCTTACCTGCACAGCAAAACCTGTGGAAGAAGATAAAGAAGCAGCGGAAGAAGGCGAACAGTTCTACCGCTTCAGAAGCTCCTACTTCCCGAGTGGCGGACTCTTTGCAGCGCACTGCTGAGACTGCAGCCACTGCGATGGAAGTGAAGCGTGATGACCTCCCAGCGCGTGAGCCTCCTGCGAATGTTTTCCAGCTGATCCTGTCGAAAGGAGATCGGCACCGTATAAGAGCTTTGGAGAATGGAGCACCCCCAGTCAACCCTACGGTGACCGGAATGGTGCTCTTCCACCAATCTGCACCAGGTGGAGCCTTCCGGAGGGCCCCGCGCCTCGCACTCGCGGCGGTACATTCTGCACGACCACGTGCCGCTGCAGTTTGTGTCAACCACAAGCCCAAAATAGTGGTCCCCGATACGACCACTCGGGCATGCCTTGAGGAGCTGCTGGCTGTCACTGAGTTCCATGGCATTCCAGTGATGGCCTCTTGCCGGCTGAGCGTGGAAAGAGCACCGGCTTTATACACTGGATCGACAGAATGTTTGCAGCGAAAGACCTGCTGGAGTCGATCGAATCTTCCTTACCAGTCCTAACAGCAAAAAAAGATGGCAGCGCGGTGACCATGCGGTTTGCGGGGCCAGTCTCCCCTGAACAAGTTCGCATCTTCAAGCTCTTGTTTAGGGTAAGGCTGGCAAGGCCTCGTCAACTGCAGTGCTGGCAGTGTGGCCGTTTTGGTCACGCAGTGGAGAGCTGCAAATGGCCGACAGGCTGCAGTGCCTGTGGCAATAGTCACCCTGAAATATGCCCCTGCCAGAAAGTCCACTGTGTGAACTGTGGTGGCTGCCACACCGCGGACACTCCCGCGTTTAGCAAGTGGCAGGAGGAACGACGGTTGGCCACCATCATGGCGTCTTCGGTCACTGCCCCGTCCAGGCGTGCTATGCGAGCAGTGGGTCGTGAGGGGAGCGAGCTGGAGCAGGCCACCACACCCTCGCCACGTTCTTATGCAAATGCAGTCAAGGGCATTTTTTATTTGTTTGTTTGTTTATTTGTGATACCCTGAAGGTACATAATTGTACCTTGCAGAGGGGAGGGGCGAGAATACATTCCAAGAGTAAAAAATATACGGGATTAGTTCTAGGAATTCACAGTGCAGGGAACAAAAGCTATATGAAAAAAACTAGTAATGCATTCATAACAACCAAAACAGAGACTTATATCATATGAAAATGCAGAAAGAGTAGGCTTTAGCAAGTAGTCAATGTTCATGAATAAGTATGATTTAGGCCATTTGCCACAATAAGTTATATTGTGTTGATTACTGCATTCTTAAAAAGATTGGAGTCACTGATGCTTCCTAAATATATATCTAGATTATTCCAGTTGACTGAAGTACTAAGAAGGAATGAATGTGAGTGCGCGACGGTGTTATGACGGGGTACGTTAACTTTATGTGCGTGATCACGACGAGCCGAATAATAAGGCGCAGGTTCTATGGAAAGAGGGCGAAGAGATGCGCTGTGGTAGTAAATTTTCTGAAAAAGGAAAATGCGAAGTGATAATAACGGGATTTGAAGGGCACTCTTCATTACGGTAATACTAGCAGTGTGATGGTAGTTCGCTAAGATGAAACGAACAGAGCTTTCTTGCACTAATTTAATTTCGTTAATTAAACTGATCTGATGAGGATCCCAAACGGATGAGGCATATTCTAATTGGGGGCGGACGTATGTTGTGTACACCCGCCGTTTGAATAAAACAGGCGCATGCGAAAACTTCCTCGTCAAGTATCCTAAGGAGCTGTTTGCTTTAGCTATTACATATTGTACATGCTGCTTCCAAGAAAGAATGCTAGGTACATGATTGCCAAGATAACGGTAGTATGTAACCAATAGAAGGGGCCAGTCGTTGAGGGCATAGGTAGGGCAAGTTGTGTTAGAACGACAAATCCGCATAGATTTGAATTTGTTTATGTTAAGTTCCATGCACCAAGTAAAGCACCAATTAGATATGGTATTTAAATCAGATTGAAGCGTAGCTATATCAGAGGCTTCAGTTGTTTTTCGATATATAAAACAGTCGTCAGCGAATAAACAAATTTGTGAGGAAATGTTATCAAGTCAATTGTTAATACATATAAAAATAAAAGCCGGCCAGGAAGAGAACCTTGTCGAACACCGGATTCAACTGGTGCCGCGTTAGACGTGGAGTCATTAGTTACAACGAATTGGGAACGAGACGAAAGGAACGATTGTTTCCAGCTAAGTACTCCCAGATCAAATGCTGAGTGCGCTTAGTTTGTATAGTAGCAATGCACGTTTGACCTTGTCACAAGCTTTCGAAAAATTTAAAAATATGCAACCAGTCAAAAAAGCGCTATAAAGATATGCACGTAAGCCGTTGGTGAAATTACCAGCTGAGTCTCACAACAAAAGAATTTGCAAAATCCATGTTGACTGTTAGAGAAAAAAATTACTTTCTTCAAGAAAGTTTACAAGGTTGGAAAGAAAAATGTACTCCAATATTTGGCACGGTACTGGGGTAATCGCTATGGGCCTATAGTGAAAAGCATCTGAATTTTCACCAGATTTGTGGATCGTAATAATCTTTGGTGCTTTCTAATCATGAGGCAAGGATGAAGATAGGTACGACTGTGAAAAAATGCTTTCTAAGATGATAGAGGAATACTAACTAGTATTTTTAGAAATGTCGTCGTGATTTCGTATATTCCACAAGAAGACGTAAACTTAAGAGTGTCTATTACTTTTTATGCCAGTGAAGCTGAAAATTACGGGATCCATAGGTAAAAAAATTACAGCATGATAGCCTTGGAAGGTCGTTACCATGTGCTGAACGAATGAAAGCTTTTATAAACGCATTAGTTAAAATCGTAGCGCAGTGCTGCCGAGGCATAGGCTTGCCGGAAGACATGCTAAGACATATGATTTTCGATTCACTAGGCCTTGCTACATTCCAGAAGCTTCTTGGGTTACTTATAGGCATTTTCGGAAGGGAATTATTGAAAAAAATATTGTATTCTTTATCGCAGATTAGTAGGCCGACGCAACATCTTTGCAAGCAGACCATTTAGCCTGGCTTTGCGTCTGCTTAGCTGTGCGAAAAAGGCGTTTTTTCTGTTAGATAGGCGTTTCGAAGATTTGGTATACCACGAAGCATTGTTATTCGAAAAAACGCGCCCCTTCGGGATAAACTTGTTGACAAGATCGTAAATTTTTTCTTTGCCTGTATTCCAGTTAGTATCCAGTGAGCGCTCAGCAACATAAGGCAGGAAATTCTAAAAAAAGAGCAAGTTCGCAGTTGATAGCGCTGAAGTCACTGTTTTTATAATCATGAATGGTTTTAATACTGTTTTGGGACGTTAGAATTGCCAGGCTAATGAAAAAATGCAAGACGTCGTGATCGCTCAAGCCGGGTGAGTGTGTAAATTTACATATGATATCTGTTGATGACGTTAAAGCACGATCTAAAAGACATGATGCGGTGTTCATTACACGTGCAGGGGAAGCAACAACCTGAAGCAAGTTGAAATAAGCACATATCTACATAAAATGCTTCGATTCTGCGGAAGTTGTATTTAATAAAGTTCGCGTACCTGACCAGGAAACGTTTGGGAAGGTAAAATCACCCATAAATAATATTGTCCCTCTGGGGAAGTGCACATTTATCTGGCATAAACAATCGTGCGTGCTATTGCAAAAAGTCCGGGCTGATGTTGGTAGTCGGTAAAAAACACCGACCACAACATTTTGAAATTTACAGTTGCGCCGCACGATCTTCATTCAATGTTACACGATATGGCTACAGGGAAGCAGTCTAATCATTCATTAACAGCAATTAAAGCAAAACTGCCTAGAGTGTTAGCGCGATCAGTACGGTAAACAATATATTTTTTATTACAGTGGAATAACTCAGAGTTTGCTACTTTACTCGTCAACCACGTTTCCTTTAATGCAATTATGTGTGCATCACAACCATTTATCAGTGTACAGAGATAATCTTTTTTAGGTAAGAAGCTGCGAATGTTTGTAAAAATAACCGGTAGTCTCGATATTATAGGATCGAGGTCCCTACCGCTCGCGTTATCCTATGGGCGCGCTGTTGGAACAGTGCTGTCTGATCTTGCGGATAGAGCAGATGCCGCGGCATCATATGGGGTACTACTTAACGGCGTCATTTCATAGACCACTTGTTCAGTGGCTTCGTATCCACAGCATTTTCTGCCATTTAGTAGCTTGTTATGTCTTAATTTAAATGGTCTGACTTTATCTGTGTTCGATAAGGGTTTTTCTGGCGTGATGTGTAGCGGGACTGAAATCTTCAGTAACAGAGATACTCATTTCTTTTAGCAAGACATGGCTCGATAACATTTCTTCGTTCGTTTTATAGGCAGCAATATTTACTGTCATTGTACGTGACTTCCCTGTAGTGAATCTACCAATACGATGTGCGCACGATATGCTGTCACTAGCTTTGCTGAGACTTATAGTGTTAGAATGTCCAGTATTTCCTACTCCGATTGAACAGCAGACTTTCTGGCGATGTCCGTTAAACATTAGAGAAGTAGATCGTTCTTACTAGAGTGGTCTTCCGCATCATTCAATTGGAAGCATAGGAATACAGCGTTCTTTGCTATACTCCCAACCGCTTCACGCACGTCACCGAGTTCAACGTGCCATTTTTCAAAATTACCGGTCTGTACTTATACGGTCGCAAGTCTGTCACTAATTTCAGATATCGCATCCGCCACCGTTTCCTGATGTGTTTTTATTTCTGTAAGAGAGTCCAGCTTTGCTTCTTTGTTATCCTCCATTCTCTTTGACCTTTGTTTCAAATCGCGTAAAGTTTTCAGAACTTCGGTTAGTGTATCTCTTTGTTGTTCCCTCGGAGGACTGGGATTACTCTTAACATCACCGCACGATAATATATGGATCGTCGGATTTTAGTCTTGATATGGAAAGGCAAGTGATCTGTGGAATCAACAAAAAGATGTGTGAGGGCATCACTTCTGTCGTGCGTCGATGCACACTGAAGATTTCGTTCGGAGCACCGGCTTTAAGATGGCTCGCTATCGGCAAAGCCGAAGATGTTGAAGATGCGCTGTGGACATCAGGTGACAGTAACCCATGACGCAACCGCCCCGCCAGAGGAGGGCGGTAGCACACGGAAACATGGAAGCTGGGAAGGCACCCGCCATAGAAGCATCATCGCAAGGGTTGTCAGCTGTATCGTTGCCAGTGAGGCACTGGTCGACAGGGAGCATCTCATTTGGTGGCAAGCAGTGGTCGCCAGGATAAGATGAGGTAGGACAGGTAAATATATCGTGAAAACTTGCTTCCGCGGTTACCGAACCGTTGCAGAGCACGCCCCCATGACGAGAGACAGCATGGTATTCCCAGCCAAGGATCAGGGCACCAAAAAACTGTGGAATAAACAAAACTATGTGTGAGGCCATCATTCCTGCAATGCGTCTATGCCCATTCTGCCTTCATTGCTGATCCTTCATGGCGCCCGGTACCAGCTACACGCGACTCCCAACGTCCGGTGCCACCGGCCACTGTTGTTCCCTCGACCACACCCCTACTGCCCTCCTAGCGCCGACAACCGTGGAGCAGCTCGTGGCAAACCTCCTGCTCCCTATGCAGGCAGTCAGCACAATTCTACCTGCTCACCACGCACAGCACGCCATCAGCCTACAGGCAGTGGCAGTCCAGAATGAGACCACCCCACATGGTTGATCCCTGTGTTCCACCATACCCTGTGTAAGAAGAAAGGGCCGCCGTCAATGTGTGCTCCAGTGGAACACCATCTCAATGGGCGGTGGCGGGCGGACCTCTTACTACATCTCCTGCAGGGTGAATGTCATGCGCTTGCTCTGCAGGAAGTGTACGTTGCCGAAGAAGAGCTGCGACTGCCAGGCGACGTAGGCTCAAGTGTTCACTCCTTCAGCTTACAGAAGTCATGCCAGGCCGCCCTCTGCCTCGATGACGCACACCAGTAAGGAGCTTTCCGCTGCGCCCTGTACGTGCAGCGAAAGCTACCCTAGGTGGAGGTGCAATTGGCTGACCTGACTGGCGGGCCGTTTGATTGCTGTGTAATGAGCGTACGTATCGGTGTTGTGGACAATACTACCGCCTGTGTTTATGTCCGACGCTGCCAGCCCTGGGACCCCTCTTGCCAGTCGCATTTGGCTAGCCGCCTGGGCAACGAGTTCGTCCACTGTGGCGATATTAACGCCCGCGACACAGTCTGGGGTGGCCGTTACTGCGGTCCTCGTAGCAAGAAACTATGGGATGCTGCTGACCAACTCGGCCAGCAAACTTTTATCAGTGGCATCCCCACTGTCAAGCGGCGTGGGCCCCGGACGACTACCGGTACAGCTGCGAGGCGCTTCCTGACATTTGGGGTTCAGACTACCTGCCTCAGCTCCTGTCTCATATAAGAGGCAAGTCTCCCAGGAGCAGAGAGTGCCTCACAGTCAACTGGAACGCATTCCTTGAGCTCTGCAGGGAGGCGTACAACGACGGGAATATGTTGCAGATTATCGTGGAGTGCGCCGATGCCGCTACGATCCGCTCCACTCTCTCGGAGGGCAAACCAGCTCCCGATGTTCGACATTTGGAACTGCGAGATGCTCAGCGTCGTGTGGAGCGCGAGGCCCTGCGCATCATGCTTCTGGAACTACGCACGGCTTACCACCGGGTGGATGCTGCCTGCCGCCGCTACGCCCAACGAAGCAGACGCAAAAGCTGGGAGAGCCGCTGCTGCACCATCAATCGCAATCCAGATGGTACTCGAGCTTGGCGCTTGCTGAGGTCACTGATCGATGCTCCAAGTGCTTAAAGCCAGTCCTTAACCACGGCTGTCCTCATAGGCATCAGCGAGCGAGCCCTGGTCGAGCGACTAGCCGACCGGTTTGCTGAGAAGTCCCCAGTCCCGCAGATCCTGCCATCGACAGTTGCCATAAGGTGCTGCCTCTCTGCCTGCCACCATTCTGAATAGGAGGCAGCACAGATCTCCGCGCTGTGCAGTGAGCCTCTTCACATGCACGAGCTCGAGTCGGCGCTGGCTCTCACACGACGACGGAGTGCTCCAGTAGCTGACGGCATAACTGTCAGATGCTGTGTAACCTTGCAGAGCCGCAACGGGAACGACTCCTAGAGCAGTGCAATCCTGCCCGAGAGCTGGCTATTGGCTGTGGTAGTGCCTTTGTTGAAGCAATGGAAGCCAGCGACTTCGTTCTCCTCGTAGAGGCCAGTGTCCCTTACCTCTGCAGCATGCAAGCTGATGAAAAAGATGGCCCTATCTCAGTTCGAGTGGATAGCTTGCCAGCTGAAGTACTTTCCAGAACAGGAATCTGGCTTCAGGCACAAGCGCTCACCGGCGGACTCCATCGCAGATGTGGTGGTCACCCTGCAGGATGCCAGGTGCAGCGCGGACGTTGCCATGCTGCTGTTCCTGGATGTTCAGAGTGCCTTTGACAGGCTACCGCACGAGGTGGCCGAGGCTGCACTGGACTGCTTAGTCGTCACGGGATGTCTCCATGACTCCATCTCGGCCTTCCGGAGCTTTGGGGTGCGGGTCGACAAAATGCTCAGTGATCCCGGAGACATCACCTCTGGTGTCCCGTAGGCATCGGTGCCGAGCCCTTTCCTCTTCAACCAGGCTCTGGCTGGACATTCAGCAGCCACTACCGGCTGGCAGCTGCTATCTACGCAAATGACGTGGCGTTGTGGGTGCGAGAATGCAAGGTAAGTATTGCTGCCTTCCGGGTATCTCTACAGAGGGCCCTAGAAGCGCTCATATCCTTCCTCAGTGGCATTAGCCGCCCCCTGTCGCCGGCAATGACAGAGGCACTACTTCCACACCCGCTGGCCTCAGCAGGCCCCTACGTGAAGCAGCTGCGCACTGCAAACACCATATACCCATGGAAGTTGGAGGTCACCTATTTGAGCCTAGCTATTGATGATCCGCTCTTCTCCTGGATTCCTGCTCCCAAGGCTGCCTCCACCAAAGTGAGAAAGACGCAGCAGCGTGGCCGGGGCAGTACCCTCAAGTGGGTGCTGCGGATGAACCGAGCTGCGGCAACATCCATCCTTCAATATGCCCTGCCGCTAGTTTTACTATCTCTAGCCAGTAAAAGCAGCTCGAGAGACTGCACAGCAGTGCAGTAAGTAGCATCCACCGTCTTCCCCTTGGGAATTGTCCCTGCTCGCGCTCCAGCGTGCCCTCGGGCACATTGACCGTTGCACCGTGCTCTAATGGTGGGGCTCTGCTCTCCCGCCTGCTGAGCCAGCCACTAGCTCGCATATCTGTCAGGTCTGCGAGGAGCTCATTGTGCAGAGACCAGTGGCGATGGTCACATCGCCACACGTAAACCTCCAGAGGTGAACCTATTTCTTAATGGAGCATCAAAGCGCATGGACGCCAGCAGCAGCAGTACAACAGGCGGCTACTGTCTGGCTGCAGACCTCCTGGCTGAGGACCCGCCGAAAACGCCAGTGGCGGTGCTAAGTGACTCGCGACCGGCTCTCCAGGCACTCACTGATCACCATCATTACGGAGTCACGGAGACCCTTCTGAGAGCAAAAATCTCCGCCATCTCTGCAGTGGGGGTAGCCATCTCCTTCCACTGACTACCTTCCCACTTAGGGATCGCCGGAAATGAGGAGTCGGATGTCTTCTCAAAAGCTGCCCACCCCCTACCATCCACTCACCAGAGCAGTCGCAGCACCGGACTTCTGGAGACAGCTACCAAAACAGCTGCTCACTTTCAGCCATCCGGATAACAGGGTAGCTACAAACCAAGCCCCAAATATCCTCCCTGAGAACAATCTCTCGCGAGATGACCATTCTACATTCCTGCGTCTGCGCACGGGCTAGGTCCACATGGCGGCCAGTCTTCATGCCAAGGGTCGCATCGCCTAGGCGGGCTGCAGAAGGTGTGGTGACGCCGAGACCCTCGAGAAGCTACTCTACACCTGTCCTGCATTATCCCAGGAGCGCGCTCAAGTCTCTGCCACATACCGATGGTACGGACTCCCGGCTACCTTAGAAACACACATGCTCTTCCCGGCCCGCTACCACCTTCCAGCACTAGGAAGCCTGCTCGAATATGCGTATACAAATGGGCTCCTAGACCGCCACTAAACTTCGGCCTCCCACAGGCCTCTGCCTCACTCGCCGGCCGTCGCCCCTGGATGATGCTGACGTACACTGCCAAAGAGCCACTCTCCCTTTCCCCTTCTGTCCCCTCATCTTTCATCCCCCACCGCCATCCCCAATACGCTGCACCGGGCTCCCTTAAGGGCGGCAGAATTAAATTCATTTTCCCTCTCCCAAACCACGAAGAAACAGAAGTTTCCTTTTGTTGTAACTCTTTGCGGAGCCTTACTTGCGGCAACCTCCCAGGGTACGGACGACAACGGCGCTGAGCTGAACGAGGCAACGGGGTATAAAATATGCACTCCTGAACCCACCCAGCCAACTGTCCGCTAGCTGTGTTTTCGAGCCGCTCCGGCCGATCTCTCCGCATTGCAGCCAGTGGCCAGGGGGGGGGGGGGGTGTAAGGAGTCGCGAGTACTTGTTACACACCCTCACACCAAGCGTGAACTTCACTCGGAGTCCATCTCTCCTTGCGACTGAACCGAGCTGACTGCAGAAGATAGCTCTAATCCCCTCTCACTTTCCAAGAAGGCCGGGAAGAGGAAGCAGCGCTACAGACCTTTTCTGACGCCCACACATACACCCTCGGTCAACGGCCCAACCCCAAGACAACATGCCGATACGGTTGTCTTTCGTCCCCAAGGGGAAGAAGGCAACGTCCTGAGACTGATGCCCACGAGGCTACCGCCGCACAGCTCTCCGCTATTCAGTGAGCGCACCGCGTGCGGGTGCATTTTCGGCGTATCGGTATCGCTGTCGACGCATTCCTGAGGGCAGAGCTGCGGCCTTTGCTACAAGTTGGCACCATCGGTGATGTAGCAGTGATGGCGAAAGGCTTCACAAAAATTCTTGCGCTGGCATCATCTTCGGTACCGACCGTTCCTTCGAAGCGGACACCATCAAAGAAAGGCTTGAAGCCTCCGGGGCTGTCCTCTCCTGCGAAGTCAGTGGCCGCAACATAGCGTTGCCATTCGCCGGCAACGAAGTTCTTGTCGAACTGATCCTATTGAAGCATCGTAACCTGGTTTGTCCCAGACTCCCTCAGTCACAACAGTTCGATCGCTGCGGCTTGCTTGGCCACGCCGGCGCGATATGGTCACTGGATTCCCGCTGCCACCGCTGTGGAGCGCCGCACGCCGCCGCCGACTACACCACACAGATACCGCGCTGCATAAACTGCAGCGGGAATCACGCAGCCTCGGAGCCGTGCTGCCGCAATTGGCAAGTGGAGAGAAAAGCGGCCGTATGGTTGTCACTGTCTTCAGAGCCCATCACGCGACAGCCGGCAATCGCTAAGTTTCACGCCTCATCAGACGCTACCGGACGGCAGCACGGAGTCGCTACACGTTCTTCTGCTGCCGTGCACCCTGGACTGTCATTCAGAAACACGCTGAGCTGCCGCGGTGCCCAGCCGGTGGAGGAAGTCAAGGTGCAACAGCCTACAACCCTCCCTCCCCAGCTTGCAACCCAAGAGATGCCATTATTGCGGCTCTCGCTGCGGCGCTACGCGTCCTCATCGAGGCGTCAACAATGGACGATATCACTATGCAAATGTGCGCTGCGGTCCTCTCAGCTCATCAGGCCCTGCCATAGTATAGATAGGCTATCTCCGAAACGTCGGCCGCGCATCCTCCAATGGCATGTCCGATCGATGCGCCGCCGCCGCACTGAACTTGCCTAGCACTTCTCACTACATTTTGACGTGCGCGTTGTGGTGACTTTAATCTTCCCATTTGTGGAACATAATAGCGCCATCGAATGCCAGTCGCACACCTGCAGCAAGAGTCATTGCTGCGACCCACTGCATTCGCCTGGACGGTCCCTCATATCTCTATACGTTCGTGCTTGTCACGCGCAAGCCAACGTATCTGTCGCCGACATCGTGACCAGTTTCATCGAGTGCCTGGCTGTGACTGCGCGCGTTGGGGGAGGCGACACCTGTGTCGCCAGTGTTTACATTGAGCCCGTACAACGGACGACACTTCGTTTGTGGTTGCACTAGCGGTTCGCATCAGAGGTGACTGTGTGGTGCTGGGCGAATTTAACAGCCACCACGCGACGTGGGGGTGCCCCCACAGTGAGCCGCAGGGCAGGGACTTGCTCAAGTCCATCGTGTCTGCAGGCCTGCTGCTCCTGAACACCGGCAGCCCCACGTTCGCGTGGCGAAGCGCACAAAAGAGCGCCATCGAATTGTCGCTGGTGAGTGAAGGTTGCCACTACAAGTCGCGTAGCCCCGGCAATCAGGGATCCGATCATCATCCGATCTATCTCAAGCCGCACGCTGCAGACTGTAAACTGATGCTCTCCTACCATGCCGCTGACTGAACACAGTTCCGGAAACTCTGCGCCACGTCCCCTACTGCAAACGTGGATTTCCTGACCCACATGACATGGTGTGTCGACGCCCCCATAAAATGCTGTTGTGTGCCTGCGGGAATGCCCATTCACGACATTCAGCCCCTTAACCTTCGAGCTTTCCGGTGCCGTGCTGAACATTGAGCCATCAGGAGCGTCAGGAAAAAGAATTGGACTCTAGAATCACCTTGACGCGGCGTGCCGCCGTCATGCCAGACAGTGGCGCAACTAGAGCGGGAGCAGTTTGTGCGTGTCGATGGAAGATACGCGCAACAGGTCGCGCCGGTGGCGCATTCTCGGCGCCCTCCTTCGACCGAAGATCTCTCGCTGTCCTACCCTTTGCATCGCAGTCGCACAGGGCTTCAGTGCCGAGCAGCTCGTGAACACGTTCGCCGCTGCCTTTGCACTGCCACCGCTGTTTTCTCCTCCTGATGGTCCAGATTGCGAGCTTCCTGAGCACAACAAAGCCGCCCTCCTCACGCCACTGCTCTACTTCCCGACGAGCGGGATTCTGCAGCAGGCGAAAGCGCTGTGCACGCAGGACTTCACCCTGAGCGAGCTTCGCATCGTGGTCGACGCTCGGAGGTGGCGCTGTGCGCCGGGCGCGAATGGAATCACCTACCAGACGCTCAGAAACATCGATGACGAGCAGCTCCCATCGCTGCTGGAGGTGTGCAACCTCATCTGGCGCACCAGCATCACCCTCCCAAGTGGAAAGCAGCGACTGTGGTACCTCTCCTCATCAGTGGCAAACCCCCAAGCAACGTGAGTTCATACCGTCCGGTTTCACTCACGTATGTCAATGCTAAGACACTTCAGGCTATGCCACTTCGTCTACCCTGTGACGCTTGTGAAGCTCCAGGGCCTTGGCTGGGTATTTGTTATGAGCATTAGCCGAGAGAACCAATCATCAGTGCACCGACCAGTTGCAACGACCAAATAATGTTTTGTATGAACGTGTCACGGGCATTTGCGCTGCTCAAACGTGCTGGACTCTTCCCTGTGTTGTATGCTTTAAAATCCGCCAGAATGTTTTCGGTGGCCGAAAGAAGGCCAATGCGACAAGATGCCGTGCGCGTCTGCAAGACATGTATTGCATGTGTCCGGCCGCTCAATCTGCGAAATCGTGCCGTTTGTACATTGGACGCAAAACAAATCGTTTCATAGATGTGTCGCCTGCAGTTCAGAAACTCACGGGCAAATTGCAGCAGAAAGTGCGACTTCTCTGTCACAGGGACGTTTATTATTCGAGACAGACGACAAAACGCATCATGCTACCTCCTCGTTGCGTCGCCTGCAGCCGTCGCTGCGGCTTCACCGGCAATCCTATTGCAAAACCCAAGTACCCAGTGTGCAGTGCCACGCCGGATTATGGGCCCGGTGTCGCGCGCTGGTTGCTGTTGCGCTGGGCAGGTGCGGCGGACTGGGGGGCGCTTTGTACTGGTGCGATAAACAGATCTAGTACGTTAAGTACGCGGTGCCTGGCAACCATATATATTTTTAATACGGAAAGCGCCAGAGAGCGTTTTAGTACAATATAAAGAAAAAAAACTATAAAAGTAAAACAGCGTCGCACCTACAGATCCCAAGGCCGGTACTTTACCACTACGCCACACCAGGAGGTAGACATATATCGATAATTTGCCAATACAAAATCGAGAAACAGTGTTAGTTCCGCAGAGAGAGGCCTTGCACAGACATGGTAAATGCGCTATCACCCAGCAACTCAAACTCACGCCTGTACCAGAGAGAAAAAGTCGCTGTCCTTATTCAGTAGTATGCTTGTAAGTGCCACAACATCGATTTTCTATGTGATTGGTATGTTAAGTTCGAATAAAGTCCTAAATAAGCCGCCCGCCCGCGACGCCTGTATGGGCTGTTGCTACCGATTTCGATAGCCGTTTCTTGTTCTTCACGCAAGGAATATTCAACGTTTTCTTAGTTCAGTATTGCGGTTCAATCAACACATCTGTCTAAACACATATGTTCGTCAGACAAGCTCAGGTTAGTGCTGCCAGCCTTCGGCGACTGCACATATACCTGTTTATGACGCGTCACATTGGCGCTCATCGCTTGTTGTACTGGCACTGCAGACATGATAAAAAAAGGTTTATTTGGCAGTACCGATGCGAAAGCTGAAATATGGATTGATTTGTCCTTGTTAAACTTGCTGATTCCTGATCCCATACGCGCCAATAGCGTGACGGCGGACTCGGTGGATGCGCTAGGCATGAGCACAGGCCTACAGTACAGGCGTGTTCTGGGTGACTTCTTCTGCAAAGTCTTATCACGTGCCCCCACGCTAGCTTCCCAATGCCGAATAGGCCACTTACTTCATTAAGAACGGGATGGAAAACGCGAATTGTTTCGCCTGGCACGTTGCATGGGCGATCTGACAGAGTAGTAGAAGGTTGATGGTGGAAAAGAATGGACCCTACAACCTTAGAAGATGACGGCAGGCGCTTCACCTTTTGCATCGGGAAAGGACTCGTCCCTAATGAAGTAAGTGCCCTCTTCGGCCCTGTGAAACCAGCCTGGGGGCATGTGAAAAGGTTTTGCATGATAAGTTGCTCAGAACTGTGACAGCAACTTCAACTTTTTCAGGACTGGTTGTGTCTTTTGTGTTTTAAGAACCATCCTGATTGGCTCATCATGAAGAAGCTCGTATCTTTGAGGCGCCTAGCGGCACAGCTCACGGAGTGCAGCTGGAAGTGCAGCTTGAGTGAGTTGCTGCGGTGTACAGGAGACAAGAAAATGACGCAAGATAGAAGCAATGTCAGCGTCATGGGTGACGTCAACATACCAGATGGGATTATACGTCTTTTGCAGAAAAAAACTAACTTTGGGATCTTAGCTGACGTTCCTGCGTAGATCTGAGTGCAATAAATCGACAAGTGACCACTGAGGCAAAAGATCAGAATGGGGTACGCTGTCTTCTTGACGATGTTGACTGCCTGCCAAAGCTTGCTCCAAAAACCTCGGCCTCGCACCATACAAGATTGCTGAATGATCCACTATCTTTTTTTAAGAGCAACAACCTAATGCTCAGGCAAGCTGACAAAAAGGGTGGGTTCACCGTTTGACCCAATGGAATTTACAATCAGAAAGGTTTGGCAGGGGCTAATAAGAACTTTGTGGCCATAAAGAAAAACCATGTTTGTTGAGTTTTGTAAGCAAATTGGCCTCGGAAAGTGTGCCAGGGACATATGTAACAGCAGAGGAACCAGCTTGAGGTGTTTTTCACAGCCAAGACACGCAAGCCCGCAGTTCCGTTTAGCACTATTGTTAGTGAAGAGGGGTCATAGCAGAAGTGCATTAGCCAATTTTTGCTAAATAAGCTCAAGATGCTCGCTTTGAACAACCCATTTCTTTTTAAAAAATCGGTCGCAGTTGTACAATTTTTAGAGGGAAATGATCATGTTGGCTTTGGTTTTGCGGCAGACGTGCAGGACTTGTTTAATTCTGTTCCGCAGAATCAACTGCTAGCGTGTGTCAAAGAGTGCATTGAAGATAACGCTGACGTATCCTTCCAGAACACCGTCGGTTTGGCCGTTCATAATTTTCTATCTTTGTATTTATTTGAACTCGACTTTTTTGTTTTGGCCAGCAGCTGTTCTTTCAGTGCGCTTGCATCTGCATAGGGTCTTGCGTAGCCCCTATTCTTTGTGACATTTTTCAGGCCAAGGTAGACAACACACTGGAGCAGGTCTTAAATGGGGGGCCGGTTAAAAAAAATTTAAGCTTGTTGACGATTATTTAGTGTTTTTAAAGAAAGCAGCCCGCCTTTCCCTACCCCTCTACAGTAGGTGAAGTTTCATCTATTTTTAGTTAACATGGACGTCAGTTGCCTTTCACCCTTGAACTCCTGGACCTTTGAATTTTAGTTTTGATACCTATATATCGCATTCAGGGATGGACACGTTGGCTGGGCTTCCAACCGACGGGCTAAATAATTGCTGCCCTTTCACCCGGCACACTCTAAGACAATTAAGGGATGTATACAGGTGTTGCGTATGGAATCGGCTCTCCAAAAATCATGCCCACATCATATTAAGCCTAGTTTTCATAATCAGGTACGCCGTCTTTTAGCTGCAGGGTTCCCCATCTAGGTCATGACTACCGTTTCTGAAGTCCTCATAGAAAAGTTCAAGTGTGGATGTGAAAGTACAATGGCTCAGGATCAACTGAAGGCACCTAAGATAGAGGTGGTCCTCTACATCCACAAACTTTCACACAATCTTAATGTGGCAAGTAGGCACGGTGTGCCAATTTGTTTCTATGCCCGAAATAAGCTGGGAAAGTCGTGTCCACGTATATGTAATGCCTGAAAACGTGGATGCCAAAAGAACCACCAACCGCCGTTAGTAAAATGTTGCCCAGGAATGGTGTATAGCATCCCCATGTCATGTGCGATGTTTTATGTCGGTGAAATTGGTCGCTGTATCAATGACCGCTCAGAGGAGCACGCTCAAAAACTGAAAAAGAAGAACACTAGATGATAAATGCGCTCATTTAGTTGCGCACGTTAGCAAGACACGACAATTCTAGGAAAAAGCAGTGACAAAACTGCGTGCATCAGTTTAAAAGCCTTCCACATTAGAAAATTTGGTAGCAACTGGTTTAGCACCCCTTCCCTTGCTCTCTTTGATGCTAAATGGGATCTGGATGCGGCTATCGGGGCTTCAGATTGCAAAGAAAAAAATAATTGTTCGCGTATTGTTGTGTTTGGTTGGCTTCATTGCGCTTGTGTTCTCGGCACGCTGTCACCCTTGACATGATTTTCCCCTTCATTTCCCTTGCTTCAGTTTGGCATATACAAGGTGCCCCACATAACTTGAGCCAAAAATTTAAAAACGAAAGGCGGCTGTGAGGCGAATTGAACCAAACCTATACTTTTCTCAATAGCCAATAGTACCTCACAAAATTGTTTCGTGTTCCCCATAACTCGCTAATAATTTATGGTTAATTATCTAACTTTTAAATATTGGCTGAGGACCCCGAGTATGGTACGCAGACTTGCAGAGCACCTGCAGGAACCCCCGACCGAGTTCTTTTCTTTACTAAATGGCTCATGCAGTCCTTCTTTCCGGGTTGCAAAGAAAGCCCATGAAATATAAAAAAGGCAACCTGATGGAGCATAGTGGTATTGTGCTGTTATCAAGCGTGCATTCGGTGAACAAGGCGGCTGCATCGTGACTGGCGACGAGAAAGTGGCAGGCATTCTTTATCTCATTGGCAGCAGTCCGCCTGCTGCATGCATTTTCGGCGTCATCCGACGGGAGGCGATCTTGTTCACCGAAGGCACGCTTGAGAGGACCACAATACCACTGCGCAAGCACTCTGTCACGTGGCTTGCTTCATATTTCGCAGGCTTTCTTTGCAACCCAAGAAAAAAAGACTATGTGGGGCTTATCGTAAAGCAAACAGCTCGATCGGTGGTTTCAGAAGAGGCTCCACAAATCTGTGTGTCATATTTGGTATCATCAGCCAAAAATTAAAGATTTGAGTAAATAAATAAAATAACTATTGACTTATGGGGAAAACAAAAACCTGTCTATAGGCTATTACTGAGTTACTATAGGCTCTAGCGAATAGAATGCATTCAGTTCAGTTCGTTTCCGACGTGCCTTTAACTTTTTTTAAATTCTTGGCTCATGATATGTGAGACGCCCTACAACGTGTGCTGGTACACGCAAGGTGTGCTATCGTTGCCGATAAAATCAGTTGCTAGTCAGCGCTGTTTGTACCTGTCTGCCTTCTGTTTGTGCTGTTACCCATATGTTTCAGGATGAACCAGCTCTCCCAAAAGGAAGTATTGATGATGCTACTGCGTTACTGAGGTGTTTTCTACTAAGCTTGATCTTTTTCTCTCCAAGTAAAAAAACATTTGGGCAAACTATGACCACTCATGCAAATATGCATTGTGGCAGTTAACAGTCTATGTCCACTTACATTATTTCTCACTTTTAGTCAACACAGTATAGATCATATAGTTAGCTGGTACATCAGTGTATTGATGCTCTATAATTAAATAACACTATTTCCTACATGTTGCTAAATTGTCTGGTTACTTTTGCTATGGCACTTGCTCGTTGCAGTGTTGCTTATATAATGAATTTGATTTCAAGAGCACCACATCGAACATTCCGATTGGCACTTGCGTAATTTTAATAGTGATAATTGACAAACAAGCCCTAATTCAACAGCTGTCAAGAATAATTTCTAATACTTTGGGTCCCTTTTCATGCGTTCTGTTTCATATTGTGTATTTCGTTAGCACAGGGTGCAGTATTTTATTCAATCTCTTTGGTGCTGTTGAGGTCATAATATCTTCAACCACCAAGTCTAAATTATATTGTTATCAGTAAAACTTCGATTACTGGGCAGATGAAAGCATTTTATCTCATTCTAAAAGTATCTTTGTTGAAACCACCAGTGTCTAGAGCAAGCATCATATTCACAGCAACTCATAATGAGTTTCTAAGTTTGATAGGCTAGTGTCTACAGTTAAGTATACCTGTGCATATAATTTCTACATGTTAGGTAGTGATCTTGCCACACAAAACAGCCTATGTTGTGTTTGCTGAAGTCACATTTATGGTTGATGCACCTGCTTGTTTTTGTTGTGCACTTAAACTTCTGTGGTCTCTTAAGCACTGTAGTCGTGTGACAGCTGAAGTATTGCCAGTAGTTTCGTAGTTAGCGTGCTACACTATGTCAACACATACCTAATACCGTATTCGTGCATTTTCTGAGAACCAGCTGTGTTCACTACGTGAAATTTGTAGTGTCCTTATGAGTGTGCCGGTCAGTTCATGCAACTTTTCAGCAGAGAAATTACACAGGGAGGGAAGGGAGACCATACAACATGACTGCTGCTAATAACTGTCTGTTTGGTTTCATGGAAGGAGTAAAAATACCATCACTGGATATGTGCTTTATTCTGCAAAAGTTCTTTCAGATGGAAGGCGTAAGTTGTGATATAAAGGTATAAAAGCACAATAAACAGTGTTTGCATAAAAAGAAAAGTATATACGTGCAGAATAAGTTCTATCTCTTGTCATCGAGAAAGGACGCTTTTCTTGCATTGACAATCAGGGCTGGCTCACATGTGTCTTAGATATGTGGTACGCCTCACTGATTTCTCTCTTCAATTCTTCACCGTGGGTGAAAACAGATGAACTACCTTAATTTAGCCTAAGGCCCTATTGCGGCAATGCACGGCGAAGTTGGACGAGACTACTGGTGATTTCTTTGGCACACATTTGGCATATTTTGGCACATTTAGCTATGGCCAGTCTGCCGTGTGTACATTTGACCACATGTGAGTGGAATACAGTACACTGCCTCTCCCACACACTAGACAAACTTGTTTTAGCCAAGCAAACCTTGTTGGCCTGCTCGCCTTTCTCAGTTTACTTGTGCACTGTTTTTCATGTATATGTATCTGTATATTTGTACAAATGTGTAAGCCTAGCAGTTCAGAAGCCAATTGAGAAAGAAACCCAGCCTAGGGAGGCTTGCTTAGTTAAAGATACCACCAAATTTGTCTTCTGTCCGTTAGAAGTTGTGTTGTCTATTCCTTTGATCATATGTATATTGGTTCAAATGTACACGGGGCAGACTAGCTGGTGCCTCAACATGCACCCAGGAGAGCACCATCCGTCCCACATGATAATGCATTGACATGACTGGTGCTGCGCATCAGATTTAGATTATTCATCTGTATTTTTCACCTCTGGTAACTGAATGGTGAGCAATAACATTAAGGAATACCACATAAAATAATGGGACGTGTCAGTCCGCTCTCATAATGATTGCGTGACAAAGAGGAACACTCTCTAAATGACACAGAATAGCAGACTCTCTGTGCTTTCTAAATCTATTTGTTATACAAGTACTGTTTATCATGCTTTTGTAAATTTGCATTCCAACATTTGCCCTCATTCTAAAAGAACATTTGTGCAGTACAAGTGCACATGCAGTGTAAATATTTTCTGTGTTCCTTCAAATAAAATAAACATTTACGCATTGAATTTATAGCTTTTGTGCCCTGTGGTCTCCCTTCTGTCCCTTGTGTTGTACGCAAAAATTGAACATGAACATGCACCAACTTTCTCAGTAACTCATCAGTCAGTGTTGATAAAATAAAAATGCTTCCAGCCAGAGAATTCTGGCCATTTATGTCACTTCCAGTCAGTATAGTAATAATCTGGCTTTTTATAAAGCATGCTAATATGTACTTCTGCATCTATAGTTCATGTAATGATAGCCTGACAGCACAAGCCAAGAGTTGGCTAACATGGCTAACACTTTTCTGCGTGCTTCACTTGATGATTCTTGTGAACTACAAATGTTCTCAGCCTTATGTTCAAATGCGTGATGTCATTATAATGTGATGTTTAACATCCTTTCCTTGTCTGCTACAAGTGCACTCTTTATTTCGCTGCTTATACGTACCTTGTTTTTACTATTTAATTCTGTGTAATATATGCAGTACCATTGTCTTACAGCGACACTGTTACGAGGAGTTTCACAATGATTACAGCATATATTCCTTTTTTCAATTATGTGCAATATATACAGTGCCATTGAGGCTTCCACCATCTTACAGCGATGCTGTTAAGGGGAGTTACACTGTGGCTGCGGCTAAATTAAATATAAATGCAACGCTGGTTCAGAGACTGGATTCGTTTTGAAACATAAATATCAACAATTATAATATAAAGATTACCTGAATATACTTTGATTGAATACATAGCTCATTTGCAGGGTCTCTTAACAAGTAATTCACAATTTTCGTTTCTTGCATTTCATTATACTGGCTTTGGGTTAAAAGTCAGCAAGGACCTTGTATGGCTGCTGCACTAAAAGCAGATGCCAAGATGATACTAGCCTGCATGCAGTCTACCACTTAAACAACCAGCCATGGCCATGCTCGAGCGCAGCAGCACTTGCTGTGTAGAAGCAAGGTTGTGAGCCAGCAATTAGAAACCTTTTCTTCCAAAGGGTGTGACAAATCCCTTATAAGAATGTTGTCAGATTGGCACACTACTGTGAAATATTTTTTTTATTTTCATTCTTCCCAAGATGTTATGGAACGAAGCTTCCAAAAGTAGTCATCTCAACTAGTCAGCATGTCCTTTTATGATGCGGTCTTCAGCACTGCCTGCTTTTCCCCTTTCTTAATCGTCAGAAGTGAGCCTAGACTTTGGTTCCAAGGTTCTTGCACCAGCAGCATTTTCCAGGTGGAATATCAGTAAGGAAGCTTGGATGATTGCGATCAGAAGCTCACTTGTCATTATTCTGCCGCTTTTGTTGCTTTTCTTCACACTGCTTTTTCTTTCAATGTTATTGTGTTAGGAAATTTAAGCATGATGTATGTTCGGAGCTAAGGGCTCGATCCACCGGCTTCAATGTTCCTTGAGCCAGCCTCTGCAAGGAATTGTGATGGGCTGCTGCTATTAAAAGCATGCACGTTCACCCGCTCTTAAAATCGGGGCGCTACACAATGAACGTTTAACCATCCCTTATGACTCCCTCTTACCACTATGTTTGCATTTCGGTAATATGAGGAAAAAAAGCAAAGCTGAACACTGCTTTATTTAGCTGCAGTGCAATAAGTGTTTTGGCGTCTTCTCCACTTTTTGTTGCTTTAATTCTTCCACACGTCAATATTGTTGCAGGAAGAAAGCAGGCCCACGAGTGTAAAATAACGTATATTTACAACTGGCGAATATGGCGTTCAGGCAACTACCAGACTTCGTCTTCGTCTAGGCCAATCCAACTTCTTCGTTCCCTACGCCGTAACATTACCCTCCCGGTGGAGTAGCTCCGTCCCGGTGCAAATTATAGAGCCTCACCTTATGGGGGGACATAGGGCTTAAGCCTGGTGACGTGAACAACATCGCTGGTGACGTTGCGATGCACTGAAGGCTGACCGACTGGGGCGATCTCGTATGTCACGTCGGACAGTTGGCGTAAGATCTGGTACGGACCCGAATACCGGGAAAGTAGTTTTTCTGACAAGCCAGCGCGACGTGAAGGCGTCCAGAGAAGGACAAGGGAACCAGGTGAAAAATGGTAGTCTCGGTGCCGAAGGTCGTAGCGTCGCTTTTGAGAAGCTTGCGAGACAGTGAGGCGATGACGGGCGACATCTCGGGCCTGGGCGGCTAAGTCAATAGCATCGCGAGCGTAACCAGTGCTGGGTGATTGTACTGAGGAAGGTAGCAACGTGTCAAAGGGCAAGGTGGGGTCGCAGCCATACAAAAGGTAAAATGGTGAAAATCCGGCAGTGTCGTGACGAGACGAGTAGTATGCGAAAGTTATGTATGGTAAAGCGACGTCCCAGTCACGGTGATCGTCGGAAACGTACATGGCCAGCATTTCAGTTAGCGTGCGGTTGAGTCGCTCGGTGAGGCCGTTCGTTTGAGGGTGGTGCGCGGTAGCAACCTGGCGTTCTGGTGCACAGGAGCGGAGCAGGTCATCGACGACCTTCGATAAGAAGTAGCGGCCGCGATCCGTCAGCAACTGGCGAGGGGCGCCGTGGTGCAGGATGACGTCGTATAGTAAGAAGTCTGCGACATCTGTAGCGCAGCTGGTTGGAAGCGCTCGCGCGATGGCATATCTCGTGGCATAATCGGTTGCTACAGCAATCCATTTGTTGCCTTTGATAGAAATTGGAAAGGGGCCCAGGAGGTCTCGGCCCACATGAAAGAAAGGCTCTGTGGGGATATCGATGGGTTGAAGCAAACCAGCGGGAGGCGTAGCAGGCGTCTTCCGGCGCTAACACAGGTCGCAAGAAGCGACATAACGACCCACAGAGCGATAAATGCCGGGCCAGAAGAAGCGGCGCCGCAGGCGCTCGTATCTACGAGTGATGCCCAGATGTCTGGCAGTAGGAGCGTCATGAAGTTGCTGGAGCACGGCTAGTCGAAGGTGCTTGGGAACGACTAGGAGGAGCTCCGGGCCGTCAGGACGAACGCTACGACGGTATAAAGTTCCATCGCGCAAGGAGAACATGCGGAGGGACGGGTCATTGGGCGAGGAGCTTAGGCGTTCCATATGTGTTCGAATAACAGGATCTTTGCGCTGCTCGTCGCCAATATGCAGGAAATCGGAGATGGATAGAACACTGATGTCTGAGTCTGCATCGGTATCGTCCGGTTGATCCACGGGATTGCGGGACAGGCAGTCAGCGTCTTTATGCAGGCGCCCTGACTTATACATAATAGAAAATGTATATTCCTGTAGACGCAATGCCCAACGTGCAAGTCGTCCAGTTGGGTCCTTCAAAGAGGAGAGCCAGCAGAGGGCGTGATGATCGGTTACGACGCAGAAGCTCCTACCGAAAAGGTACGGCCGGAATTTCGCGACCGCCCATACGAGCGCGAGACATTCTCTCTGGGTAATGGAGTAATTTCGCTCGGGTGTGGAAAGAAGGCGGCTAGCGTAAGCGATGACACGGTCTTGGCCCTGTTGACGCTCAGCGAGGACAGCGCCGATGCCATGACCACTCGCGTCAGTTCGTACTTCAGTGGGCGCAGAAGGGTCAAAATGTGACAGAATTGGGGAAGTTGTAAGCCGCTCAATCAGGGTAGAAAAGGCTTTCTCCTGCAGAGGTCCCCAAGAGAAAGACACGTCTTTCTTAAGAAGGTCAGTGAGAGGGTGAGCGATGTCGGCAAAATTTCTCACAAAGCGCCGGAAATAAGAGCATAAGCCCAGGAAACTACGGACATCGTTTGTTGAAGAAGGTACAAGAGAATTTCGCACGGCGTGAACTTTCTGTGGATAAGGTTGGATTCCGGCGGCGTTTACGAGATGGCCGAGCATGTTAATTTCACGGCGACCGAAATGGCACTTGGAGGAGTTTAGCTGAAGGCCAGCCCTGCGAAACACGGAGAGTATGGTTGTGAGGCGCCGCAGGTTCGGCGAAAAGACAATCACATCGTCGAGGTAACAGAGGCATGTAGACCACTTCAAGCCGCGCAAGAGAGAGTCCATCATACGCTCGAATGTAGCTGGCGCATTGCATAGTCCAAACGGCATGACTAAATTGGTACAGACCGTCCGGTGTGATGAAGGCTGTTTTCTCGCGGTCCATCTCATCGACGCTAATCTGCCAATAGCCGGAGCGGAGGTCAATTGATGAAAAGTATTGGGATCCGTGAAGGCAGTCAAGAGCATGATCAATGCGCGGCAGGGGTTACACATCCTTCTTTGTGATCCTGTTGAGGTGACGGTAGTCAACGCAGAAGCGCCACGAGTTGTCTTTTTTCTTTACTAAGACAACCGGTGATGCCCACGGGCTACTGGAAGGTTCAATGATGTCCTTGTCCAGCATCCTGTCTACTTCTTTCTGTATGATGGCCCGTTCTGTTGCGGAGACGCGATATGGCCGCCTATGAATGGGGCTGGCGTCACCGGTGTTGATGCGATGCGTGACAACAGATGTCTGGCCAAGTGGACGGTCGTCCAAATCAAAGATGTCCCGAAAAGATGACAGTAGCTGACGAAGAGCTGTTGTTTGTTCGGAAGGAAGGTCAGGGGCGATCATCTTAGAAACATCGTCCGCAGGCGTCGAGTACGGAGGAGTGGGTGACAAAGGTCCGTTGGTACTGACGAAGGATTCGGAGGTCAAAGGAGAAATCGCACATTCTTCCAAAGGAGTGATATGCGTTATGGCGATACCGTGTGGCAGCACATGCGACAAAAATCCAAAATTGAGGATGGGCACGTGAGCGCAGTTTTCGCGGATCCGGATTAAGGTGCTCGGTAGGGCAATATTGCGTCACAAAACCACGTCAGTAAGCGGCGACACGACGTACTCGCCATCAGGTACTGGAGGACAGGACGTCAGGAGGACATTTGTAGCCGCTTGTGGAGACAGCCTTGCAAACTCAGCACAACATAAGCGGTGTGAAACACAAGTTGTTGCGTCGGCAGGAAGCGGCAGATCCAACTGTACAACACCTGCGGAGCAGTCAATTTGGGCAGAGTGTTTCGAAAGGAAGTCGAGGCCGAGAATTAGGTCGTGCGGACAGTGTTCAAGGACGATAAATAGAACAACGGTATAATGGCCCCCAATGGTCACACGTGCTGGGCACATTCCAAGGACAGGTGACGTACTCCCATCAGCGACTCGCACGGTGCACGGTACGGCGGGGGCCAGAACCTTTTTGAGCCTTCGACGGAGAGCAGCGCTCATAACTGAAAGCTGCGCTCCTGTGTCAACGAGAGATCTAACAGGGACGCCATCAACTTCAATGTCCAGTAGGTTTCCACATGTAGGCAGGGTCAACAGATGATTTGCGGGCCGGGTCGGAGTTGCAGCTTCACCTCCGGGAGCTGCACCGCCTAGTTTCCCGAAGCGAAGCGACCGGTTGCAGAAAGGGACGAAGAGCGGTGAACGATAGGCGAACGGGACCTACGACCTTGCGGAGACAGGGAGCGGCTCGATCTTGGTGGAGCACTGTCGGCGTTGATGTTCCTAGTCGGCGTATAGGGCGAGAAAGTACGATTGTCTGGTACTTGGCGGTAGTGACTCGGAGAGGACCAGCGAGGAGGCGACGACCAATGGTTGCGGCAATGACGGGCGATGTGTCCAATACCAGAATAATTAAAAGAGATAGGTTTATTATCCGCTGTGCGCCAGTCAGCTGGGTTGCGACGAGGGGGCGGAAAGCTTTGCGTCTGGGAGCGAGCGGCCGGTGAAATCTGGTAGGTGTTTGTATGGCGGACCGAGCAGAGAGATGGAATGCCCAAACTTGCCATTTCCTCCCGAACGACCGCTTGTATAAGGGAGATAGCGGGCACGCTTTCCCGACAGTCAGAACGGACTGGAGCCGGAGCCATGGCCTCAACCTCACGGCGAACGATGCGCGTGATTTCTTCTGGTCCTGCGGGCTGAACGAAGCGTGGCGGGTCTTCGCAAGAAGATGTCGCGGTGGTATTGGGCAATCGGACGAAAGTCTGAGCGACGCGGCGGCCCTTCGCTTGTTCGAAGCGCCGGCACTCCTTTATAATTGCATCCACAGTGGCACAATCCTTGCACATCAGGAGATTGAAGGCATCGTCTGCAATACCTTTCAATGTGTGACCAATCTTGTATGCCTCGGTCATGTTGTCATCAGCCTTGTGACAGAGGACCAGCACATCCTGTATGTAGACGACATAGGATTCTGTGGACGTTTGAGCGCGACACGCAAGTTCTTTTTTTGCCGCCAGCTGATGACCGACAGGTCTGACAAACAGGTCTCGCATTTTTTCTTTGCAGACATCCCAGCTCGTTAGGTCAGCTTCGTGTGTGTCGTACCATTGCCTCGCAATTCCTCTTAGGTAAAATATGACGTTTGCTAGCATCATTGTTGGATCCCACCTGTTGTTGTCGCACACTCGTTCGTAGATCGTAAGCCAGTCCTCGACGTCGGCGTTGTCCGTGCCACAAAATGTCCCTGGGTCCCGCGGATGAGTGAGGATGACCGTTGGCACGGGCTGCTGAGGCGTTGTCGCTTGTGTCGGTTGATTTGCCATTGTGGTGGCAGGTAGATGACGTCCGCTGCGAAATTCCGTGATTGTACCCCGCACCTTCCACCAAAATGTTGCAGGAGGAAAGCAGGCCCACGAGTGTAAAATAACGTATATTTACAACTGGCGAATATGGCGTTCAGGCAACTGCCAGACTTCTTCTTCGTCTAGGCCAATCCAACTTCTTCGTTCCCTTCACCGTAACAATATCAATGAAAATGATGTCCTTTTTACTCTTTGCTTTACCTTTTGTAGTACCACAGTCTAGATTTGTCAGAGAATGCACTGCTATAGCTATTTTATTTCTACAATGACTGTATTGCACCTTGTTTAGGCACTTGTGGCTGGTTTCCATGCATTTTTGATGTACTTTATGAGGTCTTGGCTTAAACCTGCAGCTGGATGAGTTGCTTTCAATTCTTACTGTGTGGTTTGTGCAAATACCACATGGGCAAGAAAGAATAAAAAAGAACAGTTGAGAGTTTGTGCTTGTGTCGTTCATTTTTTCCTTGCCTCTGTGCTTTTATTTTATTTTCTAGAAAGCACTACTTTGCTTACTTTTGCTTGCATCTTACAGCTTGCAAACCAATATATTGTATATTTCTCAGTGTGGAAAATCAATAGTGAAAATGATCAAATCGGCTTACTAGCCGAGTCTTGGGAACACACACTCCTATATGTTCCTGTAAACCGTCCATGATTAATGTAAACAAATACTATGGTACTTTGAAAAACCTCTCTCGAATGTAAAATTGTGTTCCCATAGTTCCATGCAAATGCTCCTCAATGGATGTAAACATATACACCCACAGTTCGCCACAAAAGCTATTCAATGGATCTAAACATATACACCCATAGCTTCCTGCAAAAGCTGCGTGAGGGATGTAAACACATGCTCCCATAATTCCCTGCATCAGCTCCTTGATGTAGGTAATCATATACTCCCATAGTTCCCTGCAAAAGCTCTTTGATGGGGGTAAACATATATTCCGATAGCTCCCTACAAAAGCTCCGCGATGGAGGTAAACATCTGCTCCCATGGTTCCCTGGAAACGCTCTTTGATGTAGGTAAACAGATATTGCCATAGTTCCCTATAAAAGCTCCGCGATGGAGGTAAACATGTACTCCCATAGTTCCCTGCAAAAGCTCTTTGACGGAGGTAAACATATACTGCCATAGTTCCCTGCAAAAGCTTCGCGATGGAGGTAAACATATACTCCTATAGTTCCCCGCAGAGGCTCCACGATGAAAGTAAACATATACTCTCATAAGTACATCCACAACATCCATTTAGCAGCGGAGTAAATCTTTTACTCCGCCTACCCGGAGTATATTAACCTTCCATCGGGGAATGCTCTAGAGGACAAGTCATTTACTCCCATCTCGGATCATTTTTGCTAACAGTGTGTACCTCCGAGTTCATGTCAACAATTTTGGGGACACGCTTAAACGACAGCAGGAAACTGCTTCAAAGGTCAACGATGTGACGGCGTAGGTAGTGCAGGTAACGGCTGATCATATGGTCATATAGGGCTTTAAGACAAGTCACCGAAGTCGAAATATATCAAATCACGCCGAAGCCGTAGCTTTCTTAGAACAAGATGTTGAGGTATTGAAAGCCATTCATTTGCTGACGGCATGTGGCATATGCGATTCAAAAGCAAGCATACTGCCTGTAATTTATTCCTGCGCTTACTCTACCATACAATATGAGCATGTCACTGCTATTTCTTGCTTCGCAACATATGTATGTAGTTGGGCTCAAAAGAAACAAAACCTGCTGTAGTGCGTATTAGTGCAGGAATCACGAAGGCCACAACGGCCGCACCAGTACATAGGAGACGCTGGCGGTGTCGGCCCCACGCGACCGGTAAAATACACCTTGTTGTTTTTTCATCGTCGCTCCGTCTTTAGTCTGTAGTGGGAGTTGCTTCGATGTGTTTGTTTGATCGTGTGCTTTTAGGTTTGCTGTGAATAAATAAGATGTAGTTCGCGTGCACGAAATTCCCAGAAGATATCTTGCTTCTCGCTGTAAACTGGCCGTATGCGTTGCGCTCCAGTTAATTGTAGACCAACAATTTTCATTGCGTGGAGTACATTCTTTTTGTCTCTGTTGGTTGTCATGGAAAGTTAAGTGGACGTCGCAAAGATGTAATGCGTATTATTTGTGTGCCTCAGGTCGTCTACTACGCAATGACATGTATGCTACGAGTAACATCGTCGACGCCCAACTGGAAACTTGGAGAGCGCCTTTCAACCTCGTCATACTGTTGAAACTGTAAGCGAACGTGCTCGCCAACTACACATGTGTTAATGCGCGTTGTGCTTGCTTCTCGTGTGTGTATATTGACACGTGTACTTATCGTTATCGGGCGACCAGGTTTCGCCGCTTAACAACTGTAATCGCACAGCGAGGGACGCATCCGACGTTTCTGAAAAGTTATCGATGCTTCTACCCGGCTGTCTGTTGTCGCCGAACCTTGTGTTATCTGATTTCATCGCGTAACGCGAATGGTGTAGAACTTTGTGGAAAGCACGCGGGTCCAAACGATTAGTCTGGAACATTCGACGACTGCTCTATAAAAGCCGACGCCCTTGACCCGCTGATCAGATTTTTCGACGATCGAATAGCGTGTTCGCCGCTATCGTTGTGCTATAAGTGTAGCCTGTTTTGTAGGCATGCGTGTCCCAGCGACTACTCTGGAACATTCGACGACTGATCTATAAGAGTCGACGCACACGACCTGCTGATCAGATTTTCGACGATCACTGACTGTGTTCGCCGCTGTCGCCGTTCTTTGAGTGTAGCCTGTTTTTGAGGGCGCAAGTTCGCTCGATAAAAACAAGATACACTCAAAGAACGGCGACAGCGGCTAACACAGTCGCAGATCAATATTGTCACGTGGTCGTGACGTCAAAGAACACAGTAGCAATACTGTGAACGACAAAACAAACTTTTATTAGGTGAACCTGTGCCCACGCTGGAACGTTGCAGGCGCCGAGCACAGTCCGAATGGCATAACCTTGAACTCGTAGAGGCCGTCTGGCGTGATGAAGGCGGTCTTTTCGCGATCCCTTTCGTCGACTTCTATTTGCCAGTAGCCAGACTTGAGGTCCATCGATGAGAAGTATTTAGCATTGCAGAGCCGATCCAATGCGTCGTCTATCCGTGGAAGGGGGTATACGTCTTTCTTCGTGATTTTGTTCAATCGACGATAATCGACGCAGAAACGTAGGGTTCCGTCCTTTTTCTTAACTAAAACTACTGGAGAGGCCCATGGGCTTTTCGACCGTTGGATGATGTCGTCGCGCAGCATTTCGTCTACTTGGTGTCTTATACCTTCGCGTTCTCGCGTTGAAACTCTGTAAGGGCTCTGGCGGAGTGGTCGAGCGCACTCTTCGGTTATTATGCGATGCTTTGCGACTGGGGTTTGTCGAATCCTCGATGACGTCAAAAAGCAGTCTTTGTATCGTCGAAGCAGACTTCTGAGCTGTTGCTTCTTAATCACGGGGAGACTTGGATTTATGTCGAAGTCTGGCTCGGGAACTACGGTCGTCGGGGTATATGCGACAGAATTCGAGAGGACAAACGCATCGCTGGTTTCGTGAATTTCCTCGATGTATGCGATCGTCGTGCCCTTGTTGATGTGCTTGAACTCCTGGCGAAAGTTTGTCAGCAACACCTTCGTGTTTCCTCCGTGCAGTCGTGCGATCCCTCTTGCGACGCAAATTTCATGGTGTAGCAGTAGACCTTGGTCGCCCTCGATGACGATGATATGCTAGTGGTCGCTTCCGTAAGGATTGTTTGTAACTTCCCATTCGAGTTCAGGCAGAATAGAAGGAGAAACTATGCTGAGATCTATTGAAGAAAAGGCTTTGTTAGCAAGACAACAATATGTGGGTTCTTTCTTATTCAGAATGCACGCACCAGAAAAGAAAAGGAATTGTTCAACAAGTCGTCCTCGTGCATCTATACCAGGGTCGCCCCACAGGTAGTTGTGTGCAGTGAAATCGCCAAGAACAATATATGGTCCTGGCAATTCAACTATAAAGGTCTGAAATTCATGTTTTCTAAGTTTGTAAAGGGGGGGGGGGGTATATAAAGCGAGCAAATAGTGGTTAGTTTGTTCAGCAACACAACTCGAACCGCCACTGCTTCAAGGGCTGTTCGTAGCTGTAAATGTTGACACGCTATGTTCTTTTGAATTACAATTGCAACACCGCCCGATGATGCGATTGCATCATCGCGATCATTGCGAAAAGTAACATGCTGTCGGAAAAAATGTGTGTGCTGTGGTTTTAGGTGTGTTTGCTGTAGGCAAAGCACTTTTGGATTGTGTTTGTAGATGAGTTCTTGCACATCATCGAGGTTCCTAAGAAGACCTCTGCCATTCCATTGAATAATTTGTGTATCAATTTTAAAAGCAAATTGGTGCTGTGTGTACGGAAACGGAAGTGATGCCTTAGATTACAGGGCTCTTTCGAGGCCCTGTAACCGGGGTTCTGCCCTTTCTGGAGCGTTCAAGGGAGCCTCGCCGCTCGTTAGGCGCTTGGCGCCCTTTGAGGATAGGTGTAGTGTCCATTGCCTCTTGTGAGGCGCCGGACACGTGCTCTTGCGCGCGAGAAGTTACCAGGGAGAGCCCCGCCTTGGAGGGCAAGACCCCTGCGCCCACCAGCCCGGAGGTCGATTTGGTTCCCTGGGGGATTTGGCTGCGCCGGCCGTTGCCAGCACTGGGAGGGACCTGGGAGGTTGAGGCAGCCTCGGCTGCGCCCACCTTCGGGGTCGATGGTCCCCTCTCCTCGGTTGACGGAGCAGCGCTAGCTGCAACCGCCGCGGGGGCAGATGGCGTAACTGCCGACTCACTGACTGTGGGTCGGACAGCCACTGGAAGCCTTTGTGTCGCAGCCCCCTGATGCGTCACATCGGCAAAGCTTTTCTTGGGCAGGTATGAAACCCGCCTGCGTGCCTCTTTGAAAGTGATACTTTCTTTTGCTTTTACGGTGACTATTTCTTTTTCTTTTTTCCAAGACGGGCAGGACCGCTAGTACGCAGCATGCTCGCCATCACAGTTGACACAGTGTGGGGTATTCTGGCATGTTTCAGAGGAGTGTTTGTTTTCACTACACTTGGCACAAGTCATCCGGCCTCGACAGTTCTGTGAGCTGTGGCCGAACCTTTGACACTTGAAGCATCTCAGGGGATTTGGCACCTATGGCCTAACACGAATCTTGAGGTACCCGGCCTCGATGGTATCGGGCAGAACACTAGAGCCGAAAGTAAGTATTAGGTGTTTTGTCTGAATTTCTTTCCCTTCCCACCTCATCTTAATTCGTTTCACACTGATGACGTTGTGATCGCTCCAGCCCCCCAGGAGTTCATTTTCAGATAGCTCTAGCAAATCAGCATCGGAGACGACGCTGCGGGTGGTATTGATGGTACGGTGTGGGGTAGCTGTAACCGGAACATCGCCAAAGGACACTAGTTTAGGTAGTTTTTCATGCTGTTTCTCATCACGAAGCTCCAGTAAGAGATCGCCGCTTGCCATTTTTGACGCTTTGTAGCCAGGTCCGAAGATTTCAGTAAGGGTTTTCGATACTAGAAAAGGTGAGATCATTCTCACCGTCTTTGTAGATTGATCATAGTGGATGACGTGAAAGCGGGGAAAGTTACATGTTCGGTTGCCCGAAAATTGAAAGACTTCGGTGCGCCCTCGTTTAGGAGGGCGATCAGGAAGTGGAGGAAAAGAATTTTCCATTAATAGGCATAATAAATTCGCCAACAGCGCCGACCGCCCACCATGGAGCCCAAGGAAGGGGACGTGGCAGAGCTTGCATGCAAGTCTGCACGACGCCAGTCGTACGCCGCCACTATAACCAGATATGGTGTACCCAAGGTTGGATAGCCCAACAGGGTTAACCCTTGCCGCCAAGAAGAAGGAAGTAAATAGAAAAGACAAGAAGACAGGAAAGGTGGAAAGTAAGGGAAAGACGAAGGTTGTAGGAAGAGAGAGATAGGAAAAGGCGACTGCCGATTTCCTCCAGGTGGGTCCGCTTGGAGGTGCCGTCTATGTGAAGCCGAGGCCGAAGAGGTGTGTTGCCTCCGCCGGGGAGCCTCAAAGGTCCGAACACCCAGCTTCGGCTCAACCCCCAGGAGCCCCTTTTCCCCAGACACGGCTAAGCCGCGCACGGCCACACACGGGAGGCTCCAACCCTCTTGTGTTCGGGTGCATGGTTTCTCAACACACCAAACGGCTGCTTGCGCAGACGCCCCTGCGGGGGTCTTTGTACATAGTATATTTATCACTTTTTATTGTGGTTTTGTTCTTCGAAAACTATTTCATATGCTGTATCCTTTATTTACGCTTTTTTGTGTTTGTGCTACAATCTCTTGCAGTTCTCTGTGCATGTAACCATTCAAACGTAGTTGGTTAATTATTTCGCAGGACTAAGCACGTAGTGTGTACACAACCATTGTTTATCATTGATATCTTTACTGTTATTTCTGTCTTATTCCCATAATAACAGTCAGGGGTAAATACACATTTCATGAATTTGAATTTCTTGAAAATTAATATGAAGGTTGGTATTCTATATGCTGCATTTACTTTAGTTGTCATTGGGCACAGACTGATTTCAATCCCTTGGGATCCCACAGGAGGCCTTTATTGGTTGCATTAAAAATAGGTACTCGCTCACATGTCTTGCTATTTATGTGGCATGCCTCATTGATTTCAATGGTCATTTTTTACGGTGGAGGAAAACAGACTAACGACTGTAATCCAACATGAAGCCCCGTCGTGGAAATGTACTGTCAAGGTGGACAGCCATACTGGTGTTTTGAAGGAACTATGGTTATCTCTTAGGCACATGATAAAGCACCGGACAGTTAGCCCTATGTATGCTTGACCACATGTGAAAGATGCAGTTAACGGCCTGTGACACAAACTGGACAAATTTGGTTTTATCGTTCACTAAGCAAGCCTCCCTTGCCTGCTTGCCTTTCACAATTCACTTCCGCACTGCGTGCATATTCTGGATACTTCCTTTTTCAATGGATATACATGCACCCTGACAAGAAAGGCTAGCTCAAAGATACCACTAGATTTGTCTTGTGTCTGTCATGGGTTGTATAGTCTATTCCTGTGACAATGTGTGTATTTGGCCAAATGTACATGCAGAAGATAAGCCGGCTCCTCAACATGTGTCTAGGAGAGCACTATAATTCACTGAAGGGACCAGTAGGTTTGTCCCACTTGACAATACACCGATGGGACTGGGGCTGCGCACCGGATTAGGATTGTTCATCTGTTTTGTTCACCTAGGGCAACCAACTGACCAATAATATCGCTGAGCAATATCACATAAAAGGAATGGGTCACAATCTGTTTACTGAATTCTCCGCGACCTCCAGTGGTATCAAATTTGCTTGCTGCAACTATTTTCAGTCACCTTATTTCATGTCAAATATTCTGCTTTACCTACAGAGAAGTTACGTAATAAATTTTTAAATTTACATAATTCCTGAGTATAATTCTTCTTTTCTTTTTTTCACATGCTATGTTGCAAGAGTGACCGCTCTTATTTAAAAGTGAGTTACGTTTTCAATTACAATTTGGAATTCTCAGCATTGGGCTCAGGATACACATCAGTGTGAATAGCCATAATAGATTGGAAACTCATTGTATCGATAACTCAAAATGCGGAAGTATAATGTGCCCATTTTGTCTTACTGTGACACTGCGACTGTGTTCCAAATACTACACATTGGCAGTTAACCAACACAATTTGTGAGAACCACTAAACTTTATTGGCCGCCATGGAATGGATACTTACATGCATTATCACGATTGGTCAATCTCAAGGTGCAAGTGAGAAATTTAATACGGAAATATTAAGCATAGTGCATACCAGCTATGGCTAATCGCGGATGGAATATCCATTTTTCCCCCAATTAGCAATAAAAGCAGCTATATCGTTTCCTTTTTTTTGAAAAAAAAATTGTTTGCTATGAACAATTTGACGTCTATAGGACTCTTACTTGATGGGTGTTCCTACTTGCTTATGTTATATATGGGAATGTGTTGTCATTGTAACGTGAAATTCATTATGTGACTGGGCTGGTGTTATTCGGAGATACTTTTTTGTCACTAGAAACGATATTTTAGTGCCAGGTGCATTAGCCCAGTGTCAGTGCCACAAAATCTTGGGAAAGTGAAAATGTTCTCAAAAGTGAGTCCCATGAGAACTGATTCTCTTTGGAAAAGTGGTAAAGAGTGGGGGTTTCTACCGCTGCCTTGTTATAATTTTTCTGAAATACTGAAGTGAAACTTAGCATAGTGCTAGAACTGTATAAATATTTGTGGTATGTCTGTGCCTGCTAGTAGAATATAACTGAATGTTCATTACAACTTTTGAAAATAAATTACAATAATGTTTTGCATGCTCCACCATCGCCGATTACTAGACGGACCCAATTACGCTGAAAACTAACCTTTCCTCACTGCTTTGGCAGGATGTCAAACAGCATGCGATCATGTAAGAATGAACTTGCAACAAGTGAGCAGTAGCCAAAGCGCCATACAAGTCATGCTGGTTATATAATGCTAAGACACCCGCAATATAATTTTTTTCAGTTATTCATTTATTCATATTTATTTTTTCATAACTCATGATTGCTTTATAGGCTTTAAACAAGGAATAAGTTAAAATAGAGAAGTGCATTATAGCACCAAAGAAAACATCTCATTGGAAAAAGTCTAATTCACGTAGCACAGTAGTATGTTGAAACGTTTTTTTTTTTAATTTAAGCAACTATTTGGCTTTCGATACAAGTTCATGCAAATTGCAAAATTTGGAGAAACAATGCTGTAAGTTTAACAAATCTAACTGATAAATAAATAACGATAACACATTTCTATTGCACCTTATACCATAATTTATTCTGGCAATTCGACATGTCATAGGCTGCTCTAATATGCAATCACTAATTTGTGAGTAGCTGGACAAAACTCTCAAACACTGTTACAATTTCATGTAGGCTGTAAACTCATATAGCCATTTTTTTTACATTAGACATAGTAGATGGAGTCTGCAGAACTGCGTTATCGTTTTTTTGGCATACAGTTGAGGGTTACCAAGCTTCGTTGGGTTATTTTTCCCAAACCTGTCCATCTTCAAATATTTTTTTTCTAGGCCCTAAATTAAAGTACTCCCTCCAACGAGTAACATTTAGGTTTTTCAAATACTGCAAAGTTAATTCTAAATAATCCTGTGGTTGTTGCAAAAGTTTTTCTGTATTTTGACTTTATTTGAGTAGGAAACTTTACAGATTTAACTGAATTGTGCTAGTTCTTTTGTTTGCATGTTACAGTTGCAAACTGAGTAAGTTTTTTTATATAAAGTTCTGCTCTTCTCAGCAATGTTTAATAAGAATTGATAGCGGTAATGTAAAAACTACGATTTTAACATTCCTAATGTAACAAACCTCATCAAATTCGGCACCATAGTTGCCGAGAAAAACGATTTTACTAATAATCTGCATTACATAGGAGCTCCCGAGCTCAAACTTTTTCTTAGGTATTGTGTGTCAGTCTGGCTTGTATTTCTCACTGTAATTTTGGAATAATGGCCCTAATCCTAAATTTTTTGCCTACAACAAAATTCAAGCTCTTAAACTTTGTACGATATCTGGTATGCTTCCCTATGAAGACAACTATTTGCCACATTTTTGCATGAACTGCGAGTGTTATTCTTACAGTTACACATATACTAAAATGCTGCGTGGTTTTGTTAGGCTGACACATAGCATTGCAGTGAACATTCATATCAATCTATTTTCATGCTTCAGTATCCAACCATTTAGTGGGCAATGCTGGAACAGCCGGTCCTTTCGTAGTTCTAATGGTAAGGTTTCTTGTCGTAGTCAACTTATCCAGGTGTTAACTCTATTCAAGTCTGCCACTGATTTGTTACCTCATTCATTGTGCGTTAGCACCGCCTGCTTTGACCCAAGAAGCATCTTGGCAGCTACAGTTCCTGTGTTGCAAGCTCTATTCTGAAGCATGCATGCAGCATTTTCTAGTCTGAAGCGTGTATGTAACAAGCATTTATCTAGTTTGAAGTGCAATTAACATTTAAAGCTTAATACTTTGTGGGTTGGAGCGCCAATTTCTTGTCACTGCATTTGCTGTAGTCCTTAATGCCTACAGAACAGTTCTCTAGAACTTTGTAAAATTGCAAGCACTTTACACACATCGGCCTAGTTTCCATAGGCATTTCCCTGTAGGGACTCGAAAACAACTGAATAGAAATATACTACAGAAATTTGTCTCAACAATCTTCAAAGAAAATCCATTCACCTATTCTGTATAAATGTGCTTTTAATGTTTTTATAAGAATGCGGTGGCCAAATAGCTTTTGCAAATCTGTAGGAAAATTTTATGGGCAGTAAAAACAAACACAATAGAGTTGTATGGAGAAAATTCAAAAGACGTTCAAAAAATGTACGTGAAAAGATTTTGTAAGCGGAGAGTCAATTACGGCGTTGCACTTGTCTATTCACTTTTCTTCTTGAATATCACACACACTACTTTTGAAGAGAGCAAGGAGACAGCAGTACACGGCACCACTTCACCACGGTATATAAGGCTGGTCAGGCAGGCCATCAGCGATCGGTATGTCCTCTTTTTGTATTTGATATGTGTAGAGTATAAATCTAAATGCTATGTTAATAAACCTAGTTATTCGAATGGCACTTCTCGTCATCCTCGTACCTGAGGATCTGTACTTGCCCCAGCCGGAGCTCATTTTCCCTTATTGTCTCTCTGGTGAGCTGATGCGTCAGAACCCTTACAGCTGCGTCACTTCGCTAAATAATTGTTATTGCAATAAAAGCATCACTTTATATATAGCCTCCGAATATTACTAGAGCGTAGTAATGGCAACATCAGGCTTGTTGTGAAGAAATTGGGAGCCAACGAAGCAATGCTTGGTTAGACCGTACAATACCCTCTGCCCCAATAATCGAATGTGGCACACCACTAAACATATTTGCACTACTAACGACTGTTGGAACTGTCACGATCTCAAAAGCCTTGTCTTCGTTTACAATCTCTGAAGCATTAGAGTCAAGGCTGAGGACAAAAGTTCAACCCCACGTCGAGGTCATCATCATCATCATCAGCCTGGTTACGCCCACTGCAGGGCAAAGGCCTCTCCCATACTTCTCCAAGAACCCCGGTCATGTACTAATTTTGGTTATGTCGTCCCTGGAAACTTCTTAATCTCATCCGCCCACCTAACTTTCTGCCGCCCCTTGCTACGCTTCCCTTCCCTTGGAATACAGTCTGTAAACCTTAATGACCATCGGTTATCTTCCCTCATTACATGTCCTGCCCATGCCCGTTTCTTTTTCTTGATTTCAACTAAGATGTAATTAACTCGTGTTTGTTCCCTCACCCAATCTGCTCTTTTCTTATCCTTTAATGTTACACCCATCATTCTTTTTTCCATAGCTCATTGCGTCGTCCTCAATTTGAGTAGAACCCTTTTCGGAAGCCTCCAGGTTTCTGCCCCGTAGGTGAGTACTGGTAAGACACAGCTATTGTACACGTCCACGTGGTATTGGACAAATTTCAGAACATAAGGAACCGTGGACAATTTGAAGACATGATTCCGTGAAAAGAGTACGTCAGCCTACTCGATAACAAAGCTTTAGTTTGCAGGAGACTTTAAACACTACTAGACGAGCTCAATGAAAATGCAAGATCTCAGAGCGGTATGAGCAAATTATTTGCAAGTATCTCTAAACAGGCGCTGCAGAAAATGTACAGTCCGACGCAGTTCTTTGGGGGAAAATACATTATGTGCATCAGTGTACAGTTATTCCCACAAGCGAGTTGCTTCGTGCGAAGGAATTCTATTCGATTTGTTATCGCATGAAAAAGTGCAATATCACTTAGTAATAATGGGAGGAAAACCCATCTCCAGTCCAGACCTTGTGGCCATGACAGTGCTTTTGATTCCAGAGTATCTATGGTGGCAGATGTCGGGCAGGCTCACCAGCATACCACGTTTTGTGTGGTTGGAGTCTCCAGAAGAAGCCGGTGTCAGAACAAAAAGTATGAAGGAAAGCTCGGGTTCCATTCAAAGTCACTTTGACTCCATTCCTGACTGCGAAAGCGAAGAGAGAAAACACGTCTCCTCCAAAATCTACGTAGGCATACTACCTATAAATTGGCGCTGAAAAGACATGTTGCGCTATCCTAAAGTAAAACAAAAGAAATCCATCTTTACCGAAAGGGCAACGGACATCAGCAAATGTTTTCCTAGTTACCTTTGCTTTATTTTACCTTTCTAGAATCGCCATGAAAAAGACGATGAAGTAATAACGCTTGAGTGGAACCCCATTTTTACTTCTCTCATTTTATGTGATTTCTTGCGCATTTTTGGGAAGATGCTGAATTGGAGGTTTTCGGCGATAGAAGTGAAGTGAGCTAGGCGTTCGAACGAGACAGACATCACACCGCGAAGCACTCCAAAAAGCGCAATCACGCCCTGAACAATACAGGCAGCGGGGACACCCTGCTGTATACTCTGCTTCAGAAAATGTGCGGATGATGACTAGGGGGACAACTTGATAGTTGTCAGACAACAAGGAAAGAGGAGAATGTTCCCTGCTGCCTCGTCTTCTACAAGGGTGACGGCAATGCGAAGTGACTTTGACATTGTGCATCCCACTGCCCCAGACATGGACGAACGACCTTAACAATATAAACAGGAAAGCCAAATCTGTCACAGTAGAGGCTCGTATTCGAAGTGGGATTGTGGATGTTAGAAATAACACCCGTAAAAATATTCTCGCAGTCAATGTGGAGAATAGAGCAACGCTGGATATCATGAGGTCAGTCAAACTGCTCGGCATAATAAATGTTCGCAACTAAATACTCCAGGACAGTGATACTTCACCAGGAGGAATTAGACGAGAATAACCTACCTATATTAGTAAAACGCGCAATGGCAGACCGTAATGTTATTGAAGTCTGTCGCCTAGGAGAATCAAGGTGTGTGAAGATAACTTTTTAGGGAGGAAGCTTGCAGTCACATGTTATAGTTGGATTTGTCCGTCATCCAGTGCGGCCATTAGTTCCGAGACCACTTCAACGACGCAAATATTTGAAGATCGTGCGTGTCAGTGGTATATGCGAAAATTTTACCGTGTGAAAAAATCCTCTAAGCATCACAGCGCTAGTGCTTTAAGTGTGTCAATTGCACTAGCCCCCATAAATCATGGTGAAAATTCTGCCCGAAAGACAACATGAGGTGAAAGTCATCTGACAATTAGTGAGACCAACTCAACGCACGAAGAGGCCGCAGCCTTAGTGCGACGACGCTGGTCCTACCGCAGACGATTTGCTTCGTGTTGTCGACAAATTCGACTTCGCCCTGCTATCTGCTAGCCGCCTGGTTAGCTCAGATGGTAGAGCGGCTGCCCCGGAAAGGCGGTGGTCCCAGGTTGGAGTCCCGGACCAGGACGAATTTTTCTTCAACTATGAGGCTTCTCTTTCGAGGAACCCGTATGGGTTTCCTTTGTAGCAATTGCTACGAACGGGTGGATGTCTCATTTTCCCTTCATTCATTACTTCTCTCCACCTTGCGGGTTTCCGCAGAACTACTACGTCAAACTCTTGCATTTGCTTCGTGTTGTCGACAAATTCGACTTCGCCCTGCCATCTGCTAGCCGCCTGGTTAGCTCAGATGGTAGAGCGGCTGCCCCGGAAAGGCGGTGGTCCCGGGTTCGAGTCCCGGACCAGGACGAATTTTTCTTCAACTATGAGGCTTCTCTTTCGAGGAACCCGTATGAGTTTCCTTTGTAGCAATTGCTACGAACGGGTGGATGTCTCATTTTTCCTTCATTCACGATCTTCGTCTAGTAAAGATACTGACACCGTGGTAAGAAAGACACCATTTCATGACGCTGCTGCTCCCATGCCGCTTGCCTGTACCGACGGTGTGGTGTCGCGTGGCGCAGCGAACACGTCTACTGGAAGCACCTGGCCTGCACTTCCGTTCATAAGTATTATAGCAGACAAAGACCCAAGGTGGGCTGCCGACACACCAATGACGGTCGAGATAGCGTAAATAATTATAGATAAGTAAATAATCAAAATCACTAGGTCTTTATAGAAAGTCATTCCCGTGTTCATAAATGGAATGCAGACGCCACCCTCTCGGGGTGCACTGCCACGGCCACGGAATAAAAAACGGTGCGGCCTACTACGTCAGACGGGCTGCAGCGGATGAGAGCGTTTTCAGTGCACGCGGCAGGCCGCACATTTCTCTTTTATCGAGTGGAAGTGCAAGTGTCGGACGGGCTGGTTCCGGTTCTTGCGAGCCTCGAATGGCAAACACAATGGTCCTATTGCCTCAGTCGTTCCGTTCCTCAGACAGGCTAAGGAAGACTCTAATTTGCAGTAGAACACCCGAGAAGTAAAATTAAATACCCCTGATTTTCGCCAATAGCTTTTCCCAAATCAATTCCCCATTCTTGTTTTATGTGAACCAAACCCACAGTTTTATGTGAACCAAACCAAACCCCGTGCGGCTCTCAGGCTACCAACCGCAGGTGTCTTCGATTTGAAATAATATTAGCAAGGTGATCATCTGCATACGGTCTGAAGGGGAGTACGTTGTTGATCCAGTACAGCCTCATGACAGCAATGAGCATGCCTGCTTGACCGTAGAAAAACGCAAACTTGCGTTTACTCTATTGGGCGCATACATTTGTCCATCAACTTGTTTGGATAGATAGAGACTCAATGACATTGCAGATACGTCTCATTTTCCATGTATTCTTGTTGGAGACTTTACCGCTCATCATTCTATTTCGGGAACATCAAGGTAAATTCCTAAGGAAGAAACCTGGTTTCCTTTGCCTTTGACCATTAACTTTGCTGCCTAAATGATGGCAGTACGATGTTTCTGCGCCGCCGGAAGTACAGCAGCTGTTTAGACCAAGGTTTTGTGTCGCGATGTCGCACTGGCAGCGTCCATTGGTTTGCAGATATAGAAGCCCATGGAAGTTACCACATTCCTACATACAAGAATATAAAATGCCCCGTAGAATCTGCTTTATCAAATCTTCAACCAACAACAGACTGGTCCGTGTTTAAATCTCATTTCGAAGGCGCACTCTACGAAAGTTTTTCGTCCACACAGGAAATACAGATCGCCAGAACCACCCAGGATGCAATGCGTTATATATATATATATATTATTTCTGAAGACTGCGCTCACGTTTCTGGTTCCGCTCCATGAACGCTTTTTTACATCATTAGCGATCTGGTATGTGTTCTTTTTTTTTGAGGAGGGCTAGAAGCGGGTTATGCGCAATTCATGATGCTGAATGTGCTTTAAAAAGCTTCTCCGCAACATTTATACGTACGGCAGTGAAATTTTATAGCAAGCGAAAAGAAAAAACAATACCGGCAGACGGATGCCTCATATGCTTACCTGAGATAACAATAAAGACTAGGACCCAGGCCCACTGGGGTTTCCAGTTTTTATAAGATGTTGTTTACACTTAGTTCGCGCACTCATTCTCACTTCGCTTCACTGCAACGCACTGCATGGTTCAGCGCAGAGGGCTCCGGTGGACACCTGAGATAATAATAAAGGCTAAAAGCGTGGCCATGACAGGCTTACAGTTTTAAAAATAACGCGTTGCTTACACTACGTATTAGCACAAATCCTCGCTCGCTTCACTGCAATACACTGAATGCTTCACCACATTACACAGATGCATTGAAGCGATCAGAAATTATCGCTTTCCTTTTCTTTTATAACTGAAAAATGGCAACAAGGTCGGTGTTTTAGTAGATGTCTTTAGATACGTACATGTCTTGCTTTTATTCGAAATGTTTATTCCAGTGCTTGTTCAAACAAGGCTTATAATCTAAAGATTACAAGCGCAGGCGGGCATACTTGACCTACATCGTTTACGCTAAAGAGAGACCTCACAGAAACCACTTGACAAAACAAAGCAAGCGGAAAGCTTATGCAATTGATGGTAGGATAACGTCTTTACACTTGGCCCTATAAGCCGGACAATACTCTACTAGCCTAGAAGGAACAGTGTACTGACAAGGAAGAACATCTTAAGTTGTTCTTAGTTCTGAAGGCATACTGAAGTAAGCATAGGTCAATTTTATATGCGAGTGCAGCAGTGCGGTAAATGGAAATGATGTTATCCAAACGTATGTTGTAGAGCGTTGTCCTGATGAAGAACAGTAGACACGGATGTTGTTATTGTGCCATCAGGCCTACTTCCTGATTAAGAGTATAAAAAGACGTATTAAAAGATGTACAAAAAGAAAAACATTTGATGATGATGAATGTGATTAAAAAGCTTCCCCATTATACTTACTTGTCATGCGGTGAAATTGTGAACAAGTTGTGAGCATTAATTTCCAGCATTTTAAGGATTAAGGTGTATGCCTATCGGCCGTTGCTACTAGGCATGCGCTCGGAAAGATTCCGTGTTTGCATTAGAAAATTCTAAGTACAATACATGGGAAGAAAAAAGCTAACCCGCGCAGTGTGCGGAAGGTCTCTTAAGCGCAGAGGAGGGAAATCATGACAATGAATAGGTTATCGAGTCAATCGGCAGGAACGGTGGTCTGTATTCTAGGTAAAAAAATAGAGGATTTCCAAAATGAGCTTGAGAAATGAGTGGAAGGGCTCAAAAATGAGCAAATTATGCAGCGTGATGCACGTGAGGCACTAGAAGATTTGCGTTGAGCAGCTGAAGAAAAGCTAAGCAGGGCTGCCATCAAGAACAAGAATGGAGAGATGGATGAATCGAAGCTATGAGCGTTCCCTTTGGAATGGGGTGGAGAGTTTCGCCACGATGCTCTTGTCAGTGTATTGCCTATTGTGCTGCCTATATTTAAAAAGGAAAGGCAAGAAGCCTACGAAAAATTTCCATCTGCAAATCTTTCTGAACCCCTATTGGGAACTTTGTAAGCCTCCCTAATTTGTCATCTCCCTACTTCTCTTCTACCAATCTTACAATCACCACCTACTAATCTGTATTGCAGATGTGGTTACTTTACCCCAGCTCTCTCTCTACCCTAGGGCTTCAAGGATGCATGAGGTTCATAAATCGAACGATGGGCACATATCTTTACATTACAATAAAACATGGCCCATTGTTTACTTAGCCTTAGCGCAGCAAGTACACTCTTTTTATTCCTTCTTGTATCACGCTTTATAAGTACATATTCTAAGGCATCCTGATGCACGCTTCGAATAGTAATGCGCTTTCCTTTGGGATTTCACGAACAATTTCTTTTCTGATTTTCTTTTTCCTCTTTAGTTTGAAGGCCCCTGGCCTTCGCTCACGGAGTCCGCGAGCCGCGACCAGGACGAGAAAGCACCCGTGGTGCAAAGAACAGAAACCACTTTTATTAACGATATAATGAAGCACTCTAACAATTACCGCAGTCTCGCTGCCAACAGCAGAGAAGAACAAGGCAATGAAGCAAGCAGCAGAACAGCGAGGAAACCAAATGTACAAGCGAAATGGAGCAATGAAAGAACGTCCGTTACAAACCTTCAACCACCGCAATCTTTCGGTGGATAACAGAATGCCTAAAGCGAAGAAAGCAAGCAAGCATGGAACCAGGCCCGCAGACACAGTCCCAAAAGCGATCAACAAGAGCACTCTTTCCCGCAGACACAATGCAAAGACGCTTTACCCTATCTCTGCAGCGCGCTCAGAAAAAGCCTAGATGGACCACGCCCCACCAACGCCTCCCCAGGTCCGCGCACGCAAGAAAGCCCCGAGTGCCGTCTCCGCTGCCTTCATATCGGGCAGCCACCTTCCGAGCAGCCCCCGTGCGAATTCTTGCTATAATGCGATGGGTGTACATGCTCCATGCGACGAGTGCTGTTGTGGCATGAGTTTCAAATGCTTCCCCCGTGCGCGCTGCAGAGGAGGGGCCAAGGGCCCGACACGGCCCCGCCCCGTACAAGACCAGACACCTCCCTGGGTTTCCTACAACACTACGTATGTCCAGCAACACTACGTATGTCCCACAATACTATTTGCAACACTATGTCCAACACTATGTCCAAGAGCACCAGGCATCGTCCTAGTCGAGTACATCACGGGCGTCGCGAAGCAAAAGGTTTGGGGCAGTTGGCACGCGATTTTCTGGAATGAGGGCAGCAGCAACCGTATGCACATGCGGTGTCCGGCGTCGTTCGCAGCTCCACGTGACTGCTACAATTGGCATGCGCTCAAGGCGTGCGCTTTCATTAGGGACAATACACGTTTCTCCAACCGATGCTAGCACATAACGGTGGCCTCGGTGAGAGGCCGACGATGTAGGTGATGATGCTTCGATGGGCCGCCGTGGCAGCCAGGCTGGTCATGCCGGTTGGAGTGGTTGCATGGCATTCTGCGTAAGGTGAGGATATTCAAGGACAGCACATGTAAAACGTCGCGACTAACAGATAACGGATATAGGGCACAGCCGCGTTAACTTCAGAACTCGTATAATGACTGAAGCACGGTTAGCTGTCTGATGGGCGCTCGTAATACACTTTGACGTCGTGCAAGTTTACGTGCTTTATTACTCTGCTGCCGTGTTTTTCCCGCAGAAGGTACACCAAGCTAGAAATGCGTTTCGCGATCACGTAAGAGTCATCCCATCTAGGTGCGAGGGAAGCAGCAAACCGTTTTGCAGCATCGCTGAGTGGATGCGTGTGGTGGAGCACTTCATCGCCGACCGGGAACTCCAGGGGCCGCCTGCGTTTGTTGTAATGGTTCCCATGTTCGAGGCAGGCAAGGTCCAAGCTTTCCCTGGCCTCCTTCAGACTGTAGGCCACGAGGCTGGAAAGATTTTCTGTTAAAGTAGAGTAATTGCAAGTGGGTAATTTATAGCCGCTCGTGAATGCATGCTTAATAGGAAAACGGAGCTCGCGACCAAGAATAATAGGTGCTGGCGTAAACCATGTAGACTGGTTTAACGTGCTTCTTGTGCCGAAGTCCATCTCCTGGATACGAACGTATCAGTCCACTTGGTGCCGCTCGGTGAAAGCCACTAGCATTGTCTTAAGGTGTCTGTTGACACACTCTGCGATGTTGACTTAGGGTGGTGGGGTGTCGTCCGTTTTGTGCTGCACGCCAAGAGCTTTGTAAGTGTCAACGAATATCCTGCCTGGGATATATGTGCCATTGTCTGTGATAAGCTGCGCTGAGAAACCGAAACAGGTGAATGCTTCCAACAGCCTATCCCAGATTATCTTAGGATCCAGCTTACGTAGCGGGTACAGTTCTACCCATCTGGAGAAATGGTCAGTGACCACTAAGAAGTACCGATACCCTTTAGCTTGCCTGGGGCTTGGGCCCATAACATCACATGCCACAAATCCCTATGGGTATCGGATCTCAACTCATTGCATGAAACCCGGTGGCTTCCCTCCTCTCGATTTCACGGTCTGGCAGGTAGGACATGTGCTAATGTATCTGAAGACGTGCTTTCTCCTGCGCGGCCATGTCGCGACGCGACCCAACTTCTTAAATGTTTTCTTGCCGTCGTTATGACCGGCGAGGCGTGTGTCATCAAAGTGCTGAAAAAAGGCCTGAGCAGCTTCCTAGGCACAACGACATGGGATGGGGATTCGCTGCAATATTTATCGGAAGGAGGTATATACCGCAAGAGCAGGCCGTCGTCTGCTCGCATGTAGCAGTCGTAGTTGCTGCTACCGGCAGGGTTGGCGCCGTCCAGTGTATTGCTTATCAAGTTGCACTGGTCGCCACTGAGCTTGGCGTCGAGTAGCTTCTGGCGGGAGATCAGTGTTCCCCAGGCTTCCACAGGCATTGCCACAGCCAGGACATCGTGTGCCGGCTCGCCATTCCCGGAGACTGGTGCTCGGGACATGGCGTCAGCTACCTTGTTGAAGGTGCCTTTCCTGTATTGCACTCTGTAATCATAGTTCTGAAGAGTGAAGGCCCAACGGGCTAAACGGCCGACTGGGTTTTGTAGCTTTGACAGCCACGTCAGCGCCTGGTAGTCACTCTGAATAGTAAACTCAGCCCCATCCTGATACATGTCACATTTCTTTGGTGCAATTATAATTGCTAGGCATTCTTCCTTGTTATTCTATAGTTCCGTTCTGCTCCTGTGAGAGTGTCAGTCACATAAGCCAGAGGGTAAAGCTTCCGTTTTGTGCTTCTGAAGCCAGACTGCGCCGATGCAATACTCACTTGCATGAGTCTTCACGGTGAATGGCAGGTTGAGGTCGGGAAGTCGCAAACGTGCGGTATCGGCGACAGCCGATGACAGAGCCCGAAATGATCCCTGCTCTACGTCAGTCCAATACCAACCAGTCCAGTCCAGTACCTTTCCGTAGGAGCAGGTGGAGAGGCCTTGCCATGTCAGCGCAGTTCGGGATAAAGGGGTCGTAGAAGTCCACCATGCCCAAATACCGCTGCAGGCTGTTGACGTATGTTGGTGGTGGAATCTGCAGTATGGCCTGGAGTTTCTCCTCGTCAGGTAGGAATGTGCCTTGCTTGACAATGAAACCCAGGAGGTTGATTCTGGTCGAAACCAATTGAACCTTCCGGGGTAATGGCGATGCCTGCGCCCTCCATTTGCCGTAAAATGGTGGTTAGGTTAAAGAGATGCTCATCCAGGGTTTTCGGGAACACTACCACGTCATCCATGTAAGCCATCGCATAATTGAATTTGGCGGCCTGAAGCAGAATATATATTACACGTTGAAACGTCGCAGGTGAATTGCAAAAACCGAAAGGCAATCGGACAAATTCAAACAGTCCCCAATGGCAAGTGATTGCAGTCTTTGCAATGTGGCAGGGGGCGATCCGAATTTGCAGGATGCCCCTGCTGCAGTCTAAGGTAGGAAATAACTTTGCGCACACAAGAGAATACATAACGTAATCGATTGATGGGAAGGGGTACGAGTCTCGAACTGCGACAGCGTCCAACAGAGTGTAGTCGACACACAACCACGCCGTGCCATCTTTCTTAGGTGCTAGTACAACTGGGAACATCCAGGGGCTCTTAGATGGTCTTACTGCACCAGTAGCGATCATTTATTCAAGGGCACTATCAAGAAGTCCTCGATTGTGGATGCTCAGGGGCCGCGGGTAAAACGGATTAGGCGGGCTCATCCGGTGTCGATCACATCAGTCAGAACATTAAAGCTGCCAGCAGCCTCCGTGAACATTTCGGCATATGGTTTAAGCGCTGTCTCGTTTCTGGTCTTCTCCGCCGGAGATCCTGGGAAAGACTTCAGAACAGAGCGAATACCACTTCCGGGTCTCTGAGACCGCAATGATCTTGGCGGCAAACAGATTTAACAGATTTCTCGTGGCTTAGTCATAAACTTGAGCGGATGTGCATGCATGCCGTACTGGTAGGTGCGTTTAGAGAAATCGAGCCCGATTCCTGCTTTGGCTACGAAGTCACGGCCCAAAATCATAGAACAAGAAAGTCCTAGAAGGTGTAGGAAGCTTTGCCAGAATTTTTTACAATTGCTGGTAACCGTTAACCCGGCTACTGACGTAGCGGACGCCACGAGAATGGTAGCCATGCGGAGGGTCGTGTTTACACTTCGTAACGGTAGATCTTTCGTCTCGCAGGTTCTTTTGACACGATCGCCGAAAACAGAAACAGCCGAGCCAGTGTCTAAAATAGCAGGTACTTCTATTACGGCCATTCTGATCGTCACCAATGGTGCTTTCTCAAAGTGGGCGTCAAGAAGACTGAAGGTCGACGGTAAAGCGCTCCCCACTTGTCCGAGATCCTGGGCCTTCGAGCTGGGGGGGAGGGGGGGGTGACACCTTGCCAGTACAGCTACTACCGTTGATGCCGGTAGTGATACGAGTGTGAGGAGCGGTTTCTTTCCGCCTCTACGCCACCGAGGTTGTCCGCGGCTCAGTGCTGTAGCGGCAAGATGGTGAGGCGACCAAAACACCCAGCTTTTCGTAGTCTTCGAAACGCCTCTCCCCGTTTGAAGCTTGACGGCTGCTGCTAGAGGCGTCGATATTGCGAGTGACAGCACATGAGGGCCGGCTGGTGCCGGAAAAGTCATTCCGGAGTCTGCATGAGGGCCTTTAGGGGTATTCTGACTAAATAAATGAATAAACAAACCTCGGGGCGTGGTAGGTCGTTGTCCGGCGACTGGTAGCTGCTCACCACCACCAGCCATTTTCATTTGTCTGCTGCGAAAAATTGCAGTTTTGAGCTTAGCACTTCCTGACAGGGGTTAGCCTGTGATAGGAGAACAGGAATGATTTTGCGGGCTGCATCCGGTTCATTCCTCCGCTGTTGCCAAAGGCCGTCGAGTTATTTCCAGGTGGTTACGGCAGCGCTCGCACAGAGTTGTCGTGGCGATCTGGTCGACAGCGTTTGGGCGCGGATACAAAAATTCAGACCACCAAGGCGACAAAAACGCCGGCCAACGTACATCGCAGCAGCTTTCAAGAATTGCAGTTTTCAGCTACGCATTTCGTGGCAGGGGATTAGCCTGGGATAGGAGAAAGACAATTATACAGTGGGCTGCATCATGTATGATGTACCACAGTTGCCAAAGGAAAAGCACCACCCGATCCATGGCCATGGCGTTATTTACGGCAGCGCTTGCGCACAGTTGTCGCGGCGATATGGTCGCCAGCGGTTAGGCACGGATACAAAAATTCAGACCACCAGGCCGAGTAAAAGTGCTGGCCAATGTACTTCGCAGCACCTTTGAAGAACTGCAGTTTTCTGCTTCGCATTTCTTGGCAGGGGTATATTCTGTGATAGTACAAAGACAATGATTCAGCGGGCTGCATCAGCTTTGTTTTGCCGTTGTTGAAAAAGCGAAAGCACCGCCCCAGCCATGGCCATGGCATTATTAGAAGGCGGTTACGTCAGCGCTTTCCCATAGTTTTCGCGGCAATCTTGTCGGCAGCGGTTAGGCGCTGGTACAAAAATGCAGAAAACAAGATCGACGAAAAGCGCAGGGCAACATACTTCGCAGCACCTTTGAAGAATTGCAGTTTTGAGCTTCGCATTTCGTAGCAGTGTTTTAGCCTGTGATAGCAGGAAGGCAATGATTAAGCAGGCTGCATCTCGTTTGTTTCGCCGCTCCTGTCAATGGGAAAAGCACAGCCCTAGTAATAGCCGCGGCGTTATTGGCACGTGGTTACGGCAGCGCTTGCGCGGAGTTGTCGCGTCGATTTGGTCGGCAGCGGTTAGGCTCGGATACAAAAATTCAGGCCACCAGGTCGACGAAAAGCGCAGGGGAACGTTCTTCACAGCACCTTTGAAGAATTACAGTTTTGAGCTTAGCATTTCGTGGGAGGGTTTTAGCCTGCGATAGTAGAAAGGCAATGATTCAGCGGGCTGGATCAGGTTCGTTGTGCTGCTGCTGCCAAAGGGAAAAGCACCGCCCCAGCTGTGGGCGTGGCATAATGTGCAGGTTGTTACGGCAGCGCTTGCGCAAAGTTCTCGCGGCGATATGGTCGGCAGCGGTTTGGCGCGGATGCAAAGATTGAGAACACCAGGTCGACGAAAAGCATCGACCAACTCACTGCACAGTACCTTTAAAGTATTGCAGCTTTGAGCTTCGCATTTCGTGGCAGGGGTTTAGCCTGTGAAAATAGAAAGGCACAAAATCACCGGGCTGCATCAGGTTGATTGTGCAGCAGCTGCCAAATGATTAGAGCACCACCCCAGCTGTCGCCATGGCATATTTGCAAGTCATTCCGGCAACACTTCCGCAAAGTTCTCGCAGCGATCTACTTGGCAGCGGTTAGGTGCTTATACCAAAATTCAGACCACCAGTTCGACGAAAACGGAGGCCAACCTACTTCTCAGCACCTTTGAAGCATTGTAGTTTAGAGCTTCGCATTTCGTGGCAGGGGATTAGCCAGTGATAGAAGAATGGCAATGATTAAAGGGGCTGCATCAGGTTCGTTGTGCCACTGTTGCCAAAGGGAAAAGCACCGCCCTGGAGAGGGCCTTGGCGTTTTTTGCTTGTGGTTACGGCAGCGCTTGGCCAGAGTTGTCGTGGCGGGCTGGTCGGCAGCGGTTAGGCGCGGATACTAAAATTCAGACCACCAGGTCGACGAAAAGCACTGGTCCACGTACTTCGCAGCAACCTTGAATAATTGCAGTTTTGAGATTCGCATTTCGTGGCGGGGGTTTAGCCGCAGATAGTACAAATGCAATGAATCACGGGGCTGCATCAGGTTCGTTGTGGCGCTTTTGCCCAAGGGAAAAGCACAAGCCCAGCCTTGGCCGTGGCGTTATTTCCCGGTGGTTACGGCAGCGCTTGCGCAGAGTTGTCGCGGCGATCTGGTTGGCAGCCGTTACGCGCGGATACAAAAATTCAGACCACAAGGTCGACGAAGAGCGCAGGCCGATGTACTTCGCAGCAACCTTGAATAATTGCAGTTCCGAGCTTCGCATTTCATGGCAGGGGTTTAGCCTCTGATAGAAGAAAGGCAATGATTCAGGTGGCTGCATGACGTTCGTTGTGCCGTTGTTGCCAAAGGGAAAAGCACCACCCCTGCCTTGGCCGTAGTGGTATTTGCAGGAGGTTAAGTATATTGACACGTGTACTTATCTTTATCGGACGGCCATGTTTGGCCGCCCAACAAATGTTATCGCGCAGCGCAGGACGCGCCTGCATGTAAAAGAAGTTTCTGGAATGTTATCGATAGTTCCGTCCACTGTCTTTCACCGCAACTTCTGTAATCGATTGCATGTATGCGCGACGCGGATAGTGTAGAACTTTGTGGAAGACACGTGGGTCCCGTCGGTGAATCTGGAACATTCGATGACTTATCTATAAAAGCCGACGCGCTTGACTCGCTGATTAGATTTTTTGACGATCGCCGACTGTGTCCGCCGCTCTCGTTGTGCTATAAATCTAGCCTGTTTTGTGGACGCAGGTTCGCCCAGTAAAATCTATTTTTGCCTTTCACAGTATTGCTACTTTGTTGTTAACGTCACCACCATGTGACATGGAGGTGCTTTGCGTTCATGTACCAGATGCCCCCCCAAAGCCGTGACCCAAGCCCGCACGCGGAAGACAACACCCAACGTCGCGAAGAACCAGCGAGGTAGCCGCAGGCTGCAAGGACTACCCCGGAGCACAAACGACCGGAGACGACCTGAGACGACCAGGAAGATCGCCACAAAGTCCACCCCAAAGGCAGCCCCAGCGTCCCCCGTCGTCCTGCAGCAGCCCAGGGAGCCACCGACGTTCCGCGGTTCAACGTTCGAAGACCCGGACAGCTGGCTGGAGACGTATGAGGGAGTCGCTACATTTAACAACTTGAACAGCGACGACAAACTGCGACATGTCTTCTTCGCATTGGAAGACGCCGCCAGGACGTAGTTCAAGAACCACGAAGCCACCTAAACGACCTGGGAGCTGTTCCGAAGCGGCTTCCTGCAGACACATATCCAGCTTTAGTGGACACGTACCAACTAGCGCCCCAAGCGGCTCCGGCACGAAGCTAGCGCGTTTTCAATGGGACGAGCGGGTTTTTCGCGAATAACAAAAGCTGCAGGTCGATTATCGAAAAACGCAGGCGACAGACATGTTCTGGAAGACAATCCACACGATCCAAATGCAGTGATCACGCTATGGCACGTAAGAATTTTGTTCCCACAGCGGTTAAAGGTTTAGCAATGGAAGCCTATGGAAACGACGAAAATTTATACTCGATTTTCGAGGCACGAACGGTGCCTGTAATTAACCTACGACGTCTATCGTAATACGCAGTGCAGCGTATGTAGTCCGGAGACTCAGCTTTCGATTGATGCCTATCTCGACTCTCCACACATGGCGCAACACTGTTCCCAAAAGCGTTTTTTGTAACACTGTCGTGAAAATTCACGTGGTATCTATAAAGAAGAAGAAGAAGAAGCCGTGTGGAACGGCTGTGCTCGAAAATGCTCTCTGCTGGAAACAGCGTATCGGCCCCAGGCCGAGGATCGTCGACCCCGTTTTTGACCGAAGATGCAAGTTACAAAGTTGTCCTCCCGCGTCTACCAACCGGTAACGACGTTTTGAATTCTATCTTCCTTCATGCGGACTTGAGTGGCAGACCATACCGTGCTCCTGACTTCCGAGACGCTCTGCTTGAGGTAGTGAATACTTCAGATATTGTAGGTGTCGGACAGTATCAAATGAGCCATGTATGGATGGTTACTTGCGCTAGTAGTGCGGCAAAACAAACTCTCGTCGCTTGTGGTGAGCTCCGTGTCAAAGGGCTGAAGTGCTTGGTGATAGATCCGGAGACTAAAAACATCAAGCTTAAATTACTATGGCTTCCACCCCACCTTGAACCACGACGCGTTGAAGAGGCGTTCCAGGCCTATGGTCAGGTGAAGTCGGTGGAGAGAGAAGTATGGAGGTGCACTGGCATGGAACAGTGGGTGACAACAAACCGGGAGGTTTCCTTGGTGCTCAAGGACACTATCACCGTAAGCTCAATACCGCACATTATGTCCATTTATGGACACCAGTGCCTCGTACTTATCCCCGGTAGGCCTCCGCTGTGCCTTCGTTGCAAGCGTGTAGGACACGTTCGTCGACAATGCAGAACACCGAGATGCTTACAGTGCCACCGATTTGGTCACTCAGCGGACGCCTGCGTGTCCACATACGCCAATAAGCTTCGTTCTGGGCAATATAACGCAGACGAGCCACAACTGGACCATCTCATGGATTCTACAGAGGTAGTAGATGCCACCGGAGAGACTACAGGTGGCATTAGGGACGAAGACCAGGAGTCCTTGAAGCCAACGCCAAGCAGTCACAACAGCCCAAGTAATACTAGCGAGGCTACAGGCGAGGATGACTCAGTTTGCCCACCTGGCCTAGCAAGCCTTAAAGAAAAGCCCCCTGATGACAAGGAAGAAGAGGAAGAGGCGATGGACATAAGTCAGACAAGGAAACGTCCGGCACCATTCAACGACGAAGCAACAGCAAATGCACTACAGGCGCCCGAGAAAGTGTCTCCTATTGCTCAGCGACCTCCCTCTCCTGGTAATAATGTGCCGCGCCGGTTTTATCAGCGTAGTCAGGAGAGTGCCACAAAGAAGTCCAAAGGGAGCAAGACCACAGATTTACCTGTGGCCAGGGGCGATGAAACACAAAAGCTTTAGGTGAGCGAAATGGCTGCCGCCTTCACCCTCCCCTTGTGTGTAGCGACACTCAACGTACGTGGGCTGAGGAATATAAGACGCCAGCAGCAGTTACTACACGTGCTTAGGCAGCATGAAGTTGATGTTGGTGCAGTGCAAGAGACAAAGATATCGTCTGCTGGTGATTTCAACCTTGCGCTGCAAACTTTTCAACCTGATTACGAGGTGTGTATTAGCCAAGCATGTGGTGCTTCCGCTGGATGCTTTTTGTTAATCAGAAAGCAGTTAAATCATTCTTCATTGTCGCTACGTGTTGATGGGGAAGGCCGCCTTATATGCTGTGACCTCTCTTTTCATGGCCGTAATTGGCGGTTTATTTGCGTTTATGCTCCCTCAAAAGTTAATGACAGGAGGGCTTTCTTCCTCTCACTTGCTCCGCTTCTAGATACTGACAGAGATTTGGTACTGTTGGGAGACTTCAACTGTGTTTGTGATTCCAGAGACCACTCATACCTAACTAATCGTTATGATGCAAGTGCTACTTTCCTGCATCAGTTAACGGAAGATCACAATCTAATAGACGTGGGAGCCTACACACCTTCTTGGGTGCGGTTCACGCACTTTCAAGGCGTCTCCCATGCTCGACTTGATCGTGTGTATGTTTCGACGAATCTCTGGTCTCACATCCACAACTACGCCGTGAAGCCTGTATTTTTCACAGACCACTGTTTGGTAGCTGTTTCATGGGGTCCTCGAAAATTTCGCAAGTTTGCTCCAAACTGGGCACTGTGGAAACTTAATACACAACTTTTACGAGAGGAAAGTTTTGTAAACAAAGTGAAAGAATTATGGCTAGAAATAACACAATGTCAAGAGCTTCCATTGTTTGCTCAATGGGAAATGTTCAAAAATAGAGTGAAAAATGAGGCGATTGCCATTTCATGTGAGCTGTCTCAAAGAAAAAAAGCTGAAAAGCATTACCTTCATGATCTACTGCACAAGCTGCATGCTTTCGAAAGCCAGGAACCAGGATTGTATAGTGATGAAATAAATGCAGTTCGCGCACAAATACAGAAATATGAGACGGAAGTGTACAAAGGAGCAATGGTACGTTCACGCACAACTCGCTTCACAGAAGAGCAGCCCACAAAAAGGGCTCTCGGTGATGAAAAGCGATATGCGCTTTCCAAGCAAATATTGGAAATTGAGTCTGGTGGGTCTATATACACAGAAACGTCCCAAATAATAAACCTATTTGAAGCTCATTATAAAGATCTTTTCACTGCAATTAAGCCTCAGAATGGATACGAAGAAAACGCTGATCAGTTTATTTCGCTTATGCCACACTTAGAAGAAGACGATCGCCTCGACGTTGATGGGCCAATCACTCGAGAAGAAATTAATTTTGCCATCGAAACGCTTCAGAAAAACAAGACGCCTGGCCCTGATGGCCTTAGTGCCGAATTTTATATAAAATTTCAGGAATTCCTGTGTCCTTTTCTTGAGCAGCTTTTCGAGGAAGCCTATCAATATGGTGAGCTTCCTCCATCTTTCTATCAGTGCCACACAACCTTGATACCAAAGAGCACTGATGATGAAATAATAAGGAGGGTAAACGGATATAGGCCGATATCGTTGTGTAACGTGGATTACAAGATATTTGCAAAAGTGCTGACAAATAGATTGCAAACAGTCATTACTAAATTAGTAGGTGATCATCAAACATGCGGAATTCGAGGCCGCTCTATACAGACAAATGTTCATATCGCACGTTCAGTCCTTGAGTGCATAGAGGGTAGTACGGATCAAGTAGCTCTTCTCCAGATTGACCTCGCCAAAGCTTTTGATAAGGTTCAACACAAATTTTTGTTCCAACTACTGCGACATCTTCAGTTAGGGGATGTATTATACAATGGTATAACACTTTGTTATAAACATTGCACTACAAAGTTAATTGTGAACCGTACTCTCTCAGATATAATACAGGTACAGTCATCCGTTCGTCAGGGTTGTCCTCTCTCGCCTTTACTCTTCGCCATATACTTAGAACCGCTTTGCTTAAGCGTGCTTTGCGACTCGAGCATTAAAGGATACAGGTATGCCGATGAGGAAATTAAAGTGCTAGCTTATGCAGATGACATTGCCTTCTTTTGCGTCGATAAGCCAAGCATTGCCAAGGCAATAGACGCTACCCTGCGTTTCTGTGAGACTGCAGGAGCTATTGTAAATTTTGAAAAAAGTAGAGGCTTTTGGCTAGGCATGTGGGCACTCACTCCCTCTATATTCGCGAATATTCATTGGAATCAGTCTCCGTTGCGATATCTTGGAGTACCTCTCGATAACTTCCGTAATAGTGGACCTCATTGGACGTCCACGATAACCACTATTCGTCGAAAGGTGACAACCTGGCAGGGACGTGATCTCTCCATTTTTGCGAGAGCTAAGGCATGCAATACATTTCTCGCTTCGAAGCTTCTTTATGTTCTGCAGGTCTTACACTGCTCACGTGTCCATGTCCAGGCATTTCATAGAATATTTGCATGTTTTATTTGGCATTCATCATGGGAAGCCATGAGAAGGGACAACCTTTTTCTCCCGCTTGAAAAGGGAGGCCTGGGTCTTGTGCATTTGTTTGTGCGACAATTGGTCATGCGCTTATTTTACCTTAAAAATGTCCGTCATCCATTCCTGCTCGCAGTTAATCGAGCTCGTCTTGCGTCACACCTCCCTTTTCTTTATGTCACGACAAACTTTGCTCAAGAACTACCGTTATGGGGCTTCCTAAAGGAACTTGTCGACACTATTTCCTTCTTAAAAGCCAGATTCACCCTTGAATATTTGTTTACCGTTAATCGCACGTCGCTAAATGTAGCACTTATAGATAACCTTTTCCCTGAACCTCTGTACCGAAAGCCGTATCTGTCTCTATTTGGCCAAGATGTTCTTTGCCGTGTCCGTAGAATGTGCATTGCGCCTGCAGCGAAAACGTTTTTCTTTAAGCTGCACACCTCCACACTGCCAGTTAAAACGTGGCTTCAGGAAAAAGGACTGTTCGTACCCTGGAATACAAATTGTAGACTTTGCAATCAACCCGAGACAATAGAGCATTGCTTTATACTTTGTCGTGACGCATTTCATTTTTGGGACATTCTACAAAGAACTCTCAAAAAAGACTTTCCTCTCACATGTTATGGTATCCGGTTCCTTCCTTTCAAAAAGACAGCCAGTAATACACCATACGATTTGTTTATGTTATTAGGACTTTATTCATTATGGAGAAGTCGAATGATCGACAGACATGCCGAGCCACCTCGCTCGACAAGGTCTATCTTCCGTGAAGAGACTGCTCAAGTCCGTAGTGTGGTTGCTACATATGATCCCGTACCTGAATGGATTTCGCGTCTGGACGCTTGTGTTTGTTTGCCAGAATTTTGAACTGTCATTGGACTGCATACTGTGTGTGAATTTGTTTTGTGTGCGTGTATGTTCATATGTAATGTAACTGCATTGATTTAACACTACCATTATTTCCATGCAATAAAGAAAAAAAAAAAAAATCGGAAGCCGTGGCCGAGTGGTAGAATCGCGGGCACCTTTCATCTCCCGTCGCGGTTGCCGCGGTTCGATTCCCGCTTCGCACTTTTTTTTAAGCCGTATAGGGCCTAGTTTTATAGTCTGTCACTAGATGGCAGAAACACAAAATCCAATATTTGCTTTCGGTTCTGGTTTTGCAGCGGCGCAGTTTTTTTCTTTAGAAGCCGCTAAGGACATACTTTTACAGTCTCCCACCAGATGGCAGAAACACAAAACTCATGATTTGCTTTCGGTTCTGGTTTTCCAGTGGTTCTCTTGAAATATTATGTTTTCTATTTTTCCTTCCTAAAACATAGCAGTGTCGTATTCATTAGTTAGGTCATCGCATTTATGAATATTTTATTCATTGGACATCATAACTAGAAGCTTGCGCATAGCTTTGTGTTATGCAAAAAAAAAAAGATACTCTAGTGCTTTGTAGCGTGGAACCTGGGAGAACAAAATGGCTATTCTTATTGCGTTCTTCTGGAAGGTCCGTTTTCACGACTTTCGCCTGTGTTTAATGGCACATACTCCGAGCGAATCAGGTCCACCTGGGCCACAATGCCACCCGGTGGCCAGTGCCATTCCTATGCAACATTCGTGCGGAACAAAGGGTCTGCTAAGCTGAGTCGCTGCCCGAACGTTAACTATTTCTAAAGATTCATCTAAATAAGAAATGCACCAACTAGGAGAAGACGTGCAGCGCGTGGATTAATAGCTACTGTTAATGTGTTCCCTACAGCCAAGTGGTATGAATCTATAGGTGTGCCCGTAAAAAATCCATTTGAATAAATGTCCCGTGCTGTGGCTGCCCCGGTCGCTCTACAGAGAAGCTAGCTTGGCTAGCCGTCAGTATTTAGGATCAACACATGGCGTCGCTCGTTCGGTGCAGTTGCTTTTAATGCGCAGCATTCGTTGGGAAGTACCCCAGCAATTTGGTAGCATAATCGTGCAAAATCGTGTCTGTAACGCCAAAAAACTTTACGCATTTCCAATATGAATACATAGGTCTTCATAAAAAGGGTTGGGGTGGCCAACTTGAAATTGGAAGTGCCATCAGCATAAATTTGGGCGTGATACAGGGATGGGCCAAGCTGAATTTGGTAGTGATATGGGAGTGGCCCAACCTAAATTTGGGGTGAAATGGTAATGAGCCACACTGAATTTGAGCCTGATATGGGGGTGACCCAACCTAAATTTGAGGTGATATATGGGTGGGTAAGCCTAAGTTTGGGGGAATATGGGGGGTGGGCCAGCCTGGATTTGGGGATGATACGGGGGTGGGAGAGCCTAAATTTGGTGGGATATGGGTGGTGAGACACCCTAACCATGGGGGTGGCATGGGGCTGGGCGAAGCTGAATCGGGGGTGTAATGGTGATGGGCTAACCTAAATGTGGGAGTGATTTGCGGTGGGCCATCCTAAATTTGAGGTGATAGAGGGGTGGGCCAGGCTAAGTTTGGGGCTGATATGGGGGTGGGCCAACCTGGATTTGGGGATGATATGGGGGTGGGCCAACCTAAATTTGGTGGTGTTGTGGAGGCAGCCCAATTTGTATTCGGGGGTGATATGGGGTTGGTCCTACCTAAATGTGGGGGCAATCTCGGGGTCGGCCAATCTGAATTTGAGGGCGATATGGGGGTGGGCCAGCCTAAATTTTGGGTTGTGCCGACTCGAAATTTGGAGGTCGATTTATGGAAATTCGTGTGTGCATGCACCAACTTGAAAATTAGGGTTGGCCCAATTGAAATTTGGGATAGGGGTTTGAGTTTAAGGCTGGGCGAAAAGAAAATCGGGCGTGGCCGAATTTAAATTTGGGGGTTGGGCCAATTTAAGTTTGAGGGTGTGCCAACTTGAAATTTGGGGTGAGCCTACTTAATGTTTGGGGTGGGCCAATTGAAATTTGGGGGCCTGTTTACGAATAGTTAGACAACACCAGCGGTGTTTCTGCATCTTTTTCATCATCGCAAAGTACGTACATTAATAATTGTTAGCCAATACCCCTCAAAGTGAGCTACCACTCGAGCCTTCCCAGCCCACTGAGCTAATAATGTCACAGGAGTGCTCTCATCGTGACGGCTGCAATGTTCTATGTGGAGATCCACAAGAACAAATCGCAGACCGACCTGACCATTTTCACACCAATGTCATCGTTAACACTACTCGCGCGTGCTAGACGCAACACAAGCTTACAACGATCATAATTCAACTTTCAATTGCACGCTAGTCGACACGTTCTCAGTGCACAATTTCGTCAATCATCTGGATAGGAACCTTGCTGGATGTTTGACTGTTATGTTGCGTCGTTTTTCACGAAAGCCTTCTCCCGCAAAGAGAATACATTTTTGAGATTGACAAGGCAAGCTAGTATATCACTCGTACGAAGCAAATGTATAAAGGTTTATAGTGATTTTTCAAAGAAATATGTATAAGTAAATAAGATTTCAGATGGTATTGTTTCGACCGGGCATGACAACAATTTCTTCCCGCCTGTCACAGTGCTTTGACCGAAAACCTAATCGTTTTGCTCAAACGTGTTGCCCCAATACTACATGGGCTAAATGCACAAAAGTGCGGTTTGGTCACAGCTTCAGAGCCAGTCTATTTTGTGCACTGTTGTTGATACTGTAGTAATGTGGAGTTTTCCTTTTCGTAAGAGCACAGAAAGAAAAATATTACAGTTAGTAGCTGAGCGCAAAGAACAGTGGAAGATCTGAAAGCAGCGATATTTTTTTTTTAATTTGCGGGTTGGTGTTTTCAGCTCGTAGATCGCTGTCCGATCACTTCAACGAATTTTGTTTGTGTGTAACTGCAGCAGAAACGTCGATACTACCGTTTCATTGCGAGGACCTTTATGCCCTCTACACACAAAAGAAAGACATCAGATAACCGGCACACGTACGTTTATAAACTTATATTGTTTTGCTAATTTCAGTGTAGCGACGTGTCTGCGAACGGAGCATTTTCTTAGTATCAGTCCAGTGTTAGCAGCGAGAAGCAGTTCGGTCGACCATACCCATGAGGGCATACTAGCCATTGTAGCGCTTTACTGTAGGACAAGTGAAGTGCTAAAAACATGTACCTTGCCCTTTCCGCAGGTCGTCAATCCATCATGTAATGGTGACGATCAACGTTGTGTCCGCCTGGCCTCCTCCTCATATTTAGCTTCTCCATCGCGAGAGCAGAAAGAGAAAGGAAGCTTTCTTCACAATCAGCCCCAGCGAGATTCCACCACTCGTAACTGCTGCAATTTGCATTCAGTGGCCGGGCATGCTAACCGCGTCCTTAGTTTCACAATCGCTAGAGCGCCCAGAAAAAGGATAGCTTTGGTCGCTATCACTAACAAGAACCAACGTCAATGCAGATATAAGTACTTGAAGGGACTGGGCATGCTAACTTCTCCGCTACCACCTGCTGCCGCCACCTTAGATTTTCCGTGCGTACCTGCTTCTTGTTTTCATCGCAGACGCATGCAGGACAAACGCGGATAAGAAAAAAAAACGCAGTGCCCTTCCACTCTGTCAAGAAGGATGACCAGTAAATCTGTGTATGTGGCCATCTTAATGGTGAACTGCACCTCCTCCGTATGTCGGCCCCACATTGCACTGTCTTCGGGATCGGACCACGTATGGGGAGTACTTAACGCCTGCTTCACCTCCGTCGCGAGCCGGCCCAACATTGCACTCAAATCAAATCAATCTTTATTTTCCACTAAAACTAGCAGAAACTGGATGGTCATGTTGGGCTAAAAGGTACGAGAGTAGCTGGACGGGGCCCAAAAGACCTTACATGGCAACATCACCTTGGCACACGATCAAACACTGTAGTAGACATATACATATGTGTGAGGCAAAAACATTATAGTCATGACTGCATTACAAATAACTATGTCATAATGCACCGTACTAATGACAGCAAAATGCACATATGCAGGAGAAAAAAAAAAAGAGAATGGAAACGGAATGTTGTCACTGAAACAACATATCATAACTGAACAAAATATTGTCTGAGTTGCTTCCTATTGTAACCTGCAATATCTACATATTTGTTGAGAATAAACGGTAAGTTGCAGGCTAGCGATTGGTGTTTGTAGCAGTATGTACGGAAATGTGGACTAATCCATTTGTCAGATTTCCTCGTGTTTATCTTAGGCTGACGGTGTTCTAAGCATGCTAGACGTTCAACAAAGTTCTTTACCAATGTCTCAGAAAATTGCACCGCATATAATAAACGGTATGTGTAAAGGTGATCTACTGTGACATTATTAAACAATATATATGCATCTCTAGCCGGAGACAAAGGTTCTAGGTTTCCGATGTGACGAATAATTTTTTTCTGCAATATCAATGGTCTGTTTATATTGGCTTTAGTTGTCGTGCACCAGACCAATGCACAGTAGTTTAGGAGTGAATTGAAAAGGGCATAATATATCTGTAGTTTGGCGGAGGCTGGCAGCATGCCGCGACAACGGCATAGTACTCCTGTCACAGAGGATAGCTTTTTTTACATAGATAGCTTACATGTGTATCCCAAGTTAGAGTAAATGAAAAATGAACACCAAGAATTTTGTAACTGTCATCAATCCCTATTTCTCGATCCTCAAAAATAATGTTACGGTTTAATGTTGCTTTTTTGTTTTTCGCGTGAAATATCATAACCTTTGTCTTTGTTGCATTAATTCAAGCCTACGAGGACAACAATGACACAAACAGGCAGAAACAACAGCAAATAAAAAGAAAGAGAAAAAGGACACAGTAAAATTCGAGTCATTTCAAAAGATTATCGGTTACAACGTTCTTGAATGACGATGCATTGGCTAAGGTGGCGATTGAAGAAAGGAGGTGGTGCCACTCAGACCAGGTTCTTGGCATACAAGAACGCAGGGGCATGTCAGTGCGACAAAGAGGAACAGCTACCTTACCACTGTGACTGATAAGGGATGATATGTGCACTGGTTGCGAAATGAGTTTCTGATTTATTCAAAGGAAGTGGAACACTTCCTGTGAATTGTATTGCGAGCGCGGCGGTAACAGGGTCGTCAATTGCTTCCACGCACTAAGTGTACAAACCATGTCTGACTGATCGCAGACGGCCCTGCTGCAGCTTAAAGGAAGCATAAGATCCCTAACTTGCTAGCGTCTGGCTCTGAAGTGTTCCCGGTAAGCTAAGGGGCCCGTTGTGCCATTTATTTCTTCTCACTAGCTCTGGTATAAGAGCTGTCCAAACCTGTAGAAAGGTCGCAGACACCTAAAGCCACTGTAAAGGTAGCCTGTTTTACGCGCGACTCAGAAACATATTGGTCTGGCGGCCCGAGTCGCAAGTCTTATTATTTTCCTGGAAGCGAAAGTTCTTGTATATATGCAAAGGACAGCCAGAAAACGGCCGCAAAAAAGACGTCCAGTGGCAGGCAGACGCGACAATAAGCGGACGGGTGTACCTCCACGCATACGCAACTCGGGGCTTCCCGGTTAGCGCTGAAACCTTTTTCTTCCTTCTTTTCGCACATGTTTTAAGCGTTGTTCAAATTCAACGAAAATATAACGCGTACCAAGCCGCGTTCACGGCTGCATGCTTACTTGAGATTCCGGAACTCCGATGTTAGGACCGTTATTGTGTTACCTATCACGGTCAGCAAAACCCGCCGATGGCCGATAAATTAAGCTATCTTTTATACATGTAAGATTTAGGAAAAGGGTTTGGACATACACTAGTGACTTACCTTGTGCATACTTTCTGGTGGCAAGCCTAGAATATATAACGTGGGCAAAGCCCTAACATCCGTACATGCCGAGATGACGTCGCAAAAGAACGAAAAAGAAAGAAACGAGATTTCCCATTTGTAAGCATACATACATAAAAGTTTGCTTATCCATATCTCGCAAACATATTCGGAGAACTTATTGCGTGAATATAAACACTGTAGTGCAGTGTTAGCACGGCACGCTCCATAACACTACAAAAGTTCAATGATGTATCCGCAGCAACTTACAAAGCGCGCTGTTGAAACGTGCTTCCTTAGATGATGCAGAATAACGATCAGCAAAACCCTCCAATGACGGATAAATCAAGGGATTTTTTTAGGCGTCTAAGGCCCGCTGGGCTCGACTTCTCCACGATAAGGTAGGCTCGCCGCCTACAGGATTATATGTATGCGCTATGTCGGTCGCTCCATTGCCATAAGTTCGAACCGTCGTATGACAAGAGGTTTTTCTTCTTTTTAATAAAATATGCAGGCTGGTAAGCTCGAATTTCCCCTCCTCCAGTGCACTACATGTCCACGCTTCGAATGGCACCTGACACCGGCAAAAGATGCCGAGAGTGAGTGGGACTAAAGTAATCGAGGTACAACCAAAATAGGAAGACCCACTAAGCTTCAACAAGACACTCCCTCACCAGAGCAGGAATTGGCCTCCCTGGTGCCGTATTCGGCCACTACCTCCCAAATGACTCATTCGATCACCCAATGGCCCCCAGTCCCCAGCAGGTGCTCGGCCCCTTACCGAGGCAGTGGTCAGACCTGTAACGCAGCAGAAGGTGCTAAGAATCTCTGGGCCCGGACAGGCCGCCAATGGAAGCTGACACTGGCAACCTTTACCACCCGAACTCTGTCGAGTGAGGATAGCTTAGCAGGACTATTTGGAAACTATCAGACATTGTGTGGGATATGATTGGCCTTGGTGATATTATAAGAACTGGTGAAGCTTATACAGTGCTGACTAAAGGACATGTCCTCTGATATAGAGGTCTCCCAGATAAGAAGCAGTACGGGGCAGAATACCCATTCCCTAAGGGCATAGCGTGCAACAGTGGAGAATTCTAAAGCATTAGTACCGATGTGTGTCAGTACCGTTATGTCGCTATGTTTACCGTTCAGTGAGAATGTCGCGTTAGTAACTTTTGTCTTTTTTTAAATCTTTAATACTGTTTAACGCTCTGGTCTTGTTAATTACACGATTTCATTGAAAATACTCGGGGTGATTCATTCCTTGTTTCTATATTATGTTTATTTTACAGGTGAATCGTGATCTAATTTTTTCACCTCGGTTGCACTTACGGTTGTAGTATCTAAACTGGTACGGTTTCATGGATGTCATATATTCTATGTATTTTCTGTGTACTGCCCCCTGACTCAATGCGTCACTTTGAGGCCTGTAAGGTATATCGAAATAAAATAAGTAAAGGTTAAGAGGTATGGATTAAAGGTAGTACAATCCTACATTCCAGCATCCAGTCACGATGATGATGTAGTAGATCAGTGTTATGAAGGTGTTGAATTACCGATGATAAAAGTACAAAATCAGTATACTTCAGTGATGGGCGACTTCAATGCAACAGTGGGAAAAAAGCAGGCTGGTGAACAAGCAATTGGCAACTACAATACGGCGTCAATTCTAGAAACGCTAGAGGAGAGATGCTGGTAGAATCTGCGGAAAAGAAAATGCTGCGAATAATGAACACCTTCTTCAGGAAGCGTGGCAACAGAAAGTGGACCTGGCAAAGCCCTAACGGCGAAACGAGAAATGAAAGAGGTTTCATACTTTCTCCCGATATCAACATAGTGAAGGATGTTATAATCTTAGGTAGAGTAAAGTGCAGTGATCATAGATTGGTGAGGTCAAAGAGTCACATAAATTTGAAGACAAAGAGTAAAATTGGCCAGGAAGAAACAGGCCAACCTAGACGCAGTAAGGGTAAAAGCAGAGAGAGAGAGAGAATGAAGAGGAAAGGCAGGGAGGTTAACCAGATATGAGCCTCCGGTTTGCTACCCTACACTGGGGATGGGGGATAGGGGTTACAATTTCATGCCGCTACATGGAAAGAAATATGCAGCCATAGAACTGGGAGATGTCTCGACTTTGATGGGATGAATGCAATAGGAAGTAGGTTAGCTTCAGAGGCAGCAGTTTAAGCGGGAAGTAAGGCAACAAGGCAACCACTAAGAATGCACTCCCAAGTAACAAATGATGTAATAAAGAAACAACAAAGAATGAAAGTGTCCAACTCAAGAGATCAGGCAGAATTCTCGGGACTGTCAAAACTGATCAACACGGAAAAAATAAGGCATATTTGAAATTATAACTTGAGAAAGACTGAAGAAGCCGTAAAAAAATTGACTTAGCATAATATCACAGAAGGAAGCTTGGCATATGCAATTTGCATTACCTATGATGTAGTCCACGTGAGTATGACATGACTAGTCATCCGATATGTAAACACTAATATATTTGTGTTTAGACACGTGCTCCAGTCCGATGCCATTAATCCTGTGTTCTGAAGACACTGATGTATTAGTACTGCGCAAAAAATGGCGTGTACTTGCATTTACTGATGTTAAGGGTCATTAACCATTTACTGCATCATTGAGAAACATTGCTTCAGTGCAATCGAAAGACAAGTGTATCATCAGGGTTACTTATTTCGCGATGGAAAATGCATTCATCTACAAATAGCTTTATACTACAGTTATTGTAACCTGTACGATCATTTATATAGGTCAGGAATAGTAGTGGGCCTACAGCGGGACTCTGAGGGACGCCAGATTTAAGAGACCAAGAAGAGGGAGCGTAATAATTATTAGCGATAACATATTGGGCGTTGTTAGATAAAAAAGCATTTGATCCATTTGAGCATGTGCGCATTGTGCGGGTTAATATTCAAAGTGCAGATTTTTAGTTAAAGTAGTGAATCAAGTACGTTATCAAACGAGTTAGACAAGTCAAGAAAAATTCCATGAAGAAGACAGCCTCGGTATAGAGCTGCGCGATGTGATGAGTAAATAAGAGATGTGTGTCGCAGGAATAGCTGTTCCGGAATGCGCGTTGGCAGGAAGAAATACAAGGCATTTGATGCAAGATATGGGAGTATAATAAAGTAAACGACATGTTATAAAAGCTTGCACAAGATAATAGCCAAACAAACTGCTCGAAAATTTAGAGAAGGCGGGTTCTCAGATGTGAGGAGACGCACCTACACGTGACCTTGCAATCTGATGGCAACGTGATACATTCAATGTGCTGTGTAAAGAGGTACGACAAGAAAACTGAAGAGTAAACCTTCTTGTTAACTTCGCGATAATTTGATCATCCCCACATGAAGACGAAAGCTTAAGCTTCTCAATTAATTTAACTATTCCCGCATTAAATCTTCATCCTTTCATACATTTAGTCATGTCGTTAAGCTGTTTTATATCTGTAACTAAGTTTACGTCATTCATTACACTATATTTGTCAATTGTGTCCATTGACAGTTTTTTTTTTCACTATAGGCTTGTATACATTCAATTTGTTTTCATTGTTCTCATTTTTCTGTGTTGTATTTTCGCGGTGGGTGGATGGATACAACTTTCCTGTACGTCCGGCAAGGTTTAACGCGACCCGGGCTCAGGTCTCCCACGGGGAAACGTCAAGGCCCTGCCTCAACGCCGCCTCACGGGCTTGCTGGACTTCCCACGTCTAGATTCCGAGGTCGGAGCTGCGCAGAGCGGCGGCCAAACTCGAGGACAGGCTCCCCGGAGCAACTGCAATCCCTCCTATAACTACATTGCACTCCCACAGCATGTGTTTGAGTGTTGCTGGTCCTTCCTAGCACAATTTGCACGTGTCGTCCTGATGCTGATCTGGGAAGATCCGTTTCAGACGGAACGGATTAGGGAACGTGATCGTCTGGAGTTGTCTCCAGGCGACGGCCTGCCTCCTGTTGAATTTGGTACTCGGCGTTAGGCACATCCTTCTGGCGTTCAAATATGCACTGGTTATGTCGTTGTATCTGGTGAGGCTGTCGCGTTCTGCGCGAGGAGTGTTCACTGTCGTGCGAGAGGCGTTGCCCTGTTCGACGCGGTGGGTCATGTCTCGCGCCGTCCGGTGCGCCGTCTCGTTTAGGTTCGGGAACGCGTCGCCTTCCGTGGTGACGTGCGCGGGGAACCATATGATCATCGAGCTCGCGGTTTTGGATGTGCCCGCTTTGGCCAGAATGGACAGGGCTTCCTTGGAAATTCGACCTTTGGCGTAATTCTTTACTGCCGTTTGTGAGTCGGTTAGTACGACTTCGCATTCCTGTTCTGTGAGGGCCAGCGCAATCGCTACTTCCTCCACTATTTACGAGTGTTAGGTGTATACACTGCATGTGGTTCTGATTTTGGACTCTGTGTCTATGACTACGGCGGTGTATTTTTGGCCGTTCGGATATTCAGCTGCGTCGACAAAGCGCGTGTTTTTCTCCCTGCCGAATGAATGGAGCAGAGCCTCGGCTCTTGCCTTTCTTCTACCTCGGTTGTAATTGGGGTGCACCTTTCTTGGGATGTTTGCTACCGTAATGGTGTCTCTGATTTTTGTGTGTATTTCTTTTAGTTAGCTTGCTCTTCTTTAATACATCTCTACATTGTTATTATTAACCGAGGGTGCCGTTGCAGTCTTTGACTTTGGGACCCTCGTTTGTATATTGTCTATTACCAATTCATTATACTTAAAGAATAATAAACTGAAACTGAAAATAAAACTGAAAATTGACTGCAATTGCATCCGTAGGAAAGAAATCGCGATTACGCAGCTGCGGTGTGAAAGCGGCAGCTGACTTTGTAGCTATCTTAATGAATAAAGACATTTCTTTCGCGCTCCTTCGGGACGTTGACGGGGTTGAAGCAGTCTTCTACAAATTACATTTTTCATCCTGTCATGTCGTTGTCGGCTGCGTATATCGAAGTCCTTCATGAAACATTCACTTCTTGACACCCCTGCACACGTACCTGTGCCGTTACGCCATTGGAAACAGACTCATACTGGTAGGCGATTTTATTCTGCCAAATATCAACTGGCATACGATACAACATCACTCCGCCTCGTCTGACATAATCCTTGACATTATGTTAAGTCGAAGTCTTTATGAAATTGCAAAACCACCCACTCGTGCACAAGGTAGTTCTGCGAACATACTTGGCGTAGTGTTCTTGAACAACGATTTTCGTCCAGATAGAGTCAATGTTAGCTGCTAGATGGTATATCAGACCATACGTGGTGCTTTGTTCAATCCCAGTTCATAACTGTATGGCAGCTTTCAACTCACTCGTTAATTATCCTAATTTTAAAAAATGACAATGGTTCTAGCGTTGTCGCTCACTTTTCCTGTGAATTTTATTTTTTTGAGCAGCTTGCTATTCAACCTGGCACAAACACTGAATTGCTTTGGCAGGGATTTAAAACATCGTATTCTTTCGTATCCTAAGTGACATCCCCACTAAAGTAAACAAAAAAGCGCAACCCTTGCATAAACCACTAAATTGTGCACTCCAAGCGCAAAGTAAAACGACTCAAGCAATTGGCAAAAGCTAAACAAATTTCAAACTCTCCTATCCCTACTTCAGCACTCATTTCTATGCAAACAAAAAGAAAGGCCGCAAAATCATTCTACCTCTCTAATGCACTAACTAATTTCTTTAAAAATTCACCACAAAAATTTTGCAATTATGCTTGAAAGGCAAAATGACAATATTATGTCACGAGAAGAAAATAAAGAAAGAACAAACTTAATGAATAACTATCTTACACCTACCATCACTAATGACGACATGATCCCATGCGATGTTCTCTCACGTTGTTCGGATAGAATAGATACCATCTCCCTAAACGAGGCAGGCATCAATAATCTATTGCTAGAAATAGAAAAGAAAGCTGGCTCTGACGACATACGAAACGAATTCCTAAGGCGGTATGCTGAATGGTTGGCCAAATATTTATTCATAATATTTAACAAATAATTCACATCGTGTTCTCCCTCATGCCAATGGAAAATGACTAAGGTAATTCCAATTCGCAAAGGAGGTAACAACACTGACGCTTCCCATTTCCGTCCTATTTCACTAATCAGGGGCGCTATAACGTAGAACTATTCCAAACTTTTCTATTCCAATTCTGCTATCAGCCCCCCGCGATTGGCCAAAAACCTTTTGGGACCACCCCCACTTCACCTGTGTGTCACGCGACGTCACGAAAACCGAGATACCTTCCCATCTCATATGACGTGTACACACTAATTATGCATGGTTTGACCAAAAAAAGAAAAACAGTTTTTTTCTGATTCGACGCCTTTTCGCCATTAGCCCCCTGCTATTGGTCAAAAGTTCTCGGGCTGCACCCACTTCACCTGCCTGTCACGCGACGTCACAAAACCGCGGAAGCTCACCGCGTCAAAGTGACGTGCACGCATTAAAGATGCATTAATATGCCGAACAATACTGAATTTTCTTCTGAATAGCAGCAGGCTGCCCCGTTCCGAAAGGAATAAAAGATGGCGGCCGCCGATCGCTCAGGCGCTGGCAACTCGCACCTGCTGGAGAGCATGGGTTTATTTGCGTATAATAAGACTTCTTTAGTGGCCGTGGAACGTTTTCGAGCACTTTCTACACGTTTACGACCTCATTCTGCCAACTCTTCTTTGCTGAGGATCCGTTTTAGCGTCATTCTTAAGCTTCCGTTGTATGCCGCCGCGATTTTCGACCATCACCGCAAGCTAAGTGCGGGAAAGCGGGCCGATCGCAGACGTCGGCACCAGCCTCTTCATCCGGTTATCGATTGTCAGTGCACTGGCTCTGCCCCATCGAATCCCTCTCCACTTGAGAGTGCTCCTCGCCTCTTGTCAGCCAATGAGATACGACAAGCCGCTCAGTGTAGGCAATGTTATTCGTTTTTCAAACAAACAAAAGTGACCTCCTATGAAGGAGGAGAGCGTTTGATTGGTCTGTTCAGACAGGCCTACGGGTTACTGCCAGATGCTTACGTCGGCGGTTATGCAATTTGACATTAGGAGATTGGAATAAAAACATAATGGAATAGTTTTACGTTATAGGGCCCCAAGATCATGTTTGGCGTTGCATATTTGGATTGATTAAATATTATAATTATTCAATATTTGTAGTTCACTACAATTAAATACAGCGCGATACGTTCGCTATTACGTCCAGGCGATGCTAACATGGCTCCGGTGACGTATGTCTGCACAGTTTTTCTTTTTTTAAAGAGCGCAACCATACAAGCTTGCCTAGCTGGCTCTTCGTTTATACCTCTTTCCACATATTCAGCCAAGTGTAAGCTGTTTTTTTTTTTTTAACTATGACGTCGTTGTTCAGACAACCCGCACCACGCTCGCAGTAAGCGACGCTCTGTACAAGTTTCTGTTCATGGCAGACAAGTGGCTCTATCACTAGCTGTGCATATGAGCGAGCGGCCCCATCGCATGCTTGACTAGTGATACTCCAAGCGACTCGCGTTTGCTTACTGCATTTTCGACGTAAATGATAAAACTGCAGAAGCTGTAAAGTTCTGGCGACGAGTGAACGCTATCTTTCGCCAGCATTAGCAAATGCTTAAATAGTTATCCGCTGATTACTCACGAAGCTTAAAATAATCATAGTCATAAAATGGAAGCAAGAGCTTAGTGAGTAGTCTTAGCTAAACATTATCTTTTAACAGATGCCTTCGGCAAAACTGATTCTCGCGGGAATGAAATGAAAACGTAAAAGCGCCCTCGAACAAAAATGCTGTTAGAGTGAAATAGAGTTTGCTTTCACCCTAAAGCTCCAGAAATTTCTCAGAAACCTATATCTATATATAAAACTTACATAGAGCCCACAAATGCTTGCAGACATGTACACCTACGAGACAGTAAATGTTCATGCCTCAATACGTCTTACACAACGACACGTGTTTTGTTTTTCATTGTGATTAGTTACGCAGAATCTGAGGTCCGTAGAAGAGAGCGATTAAAGAACAAGATTCAGGCTTGTTTAAATAACCGGCCTATTATTTTTGACAAGCTCACGCAATAGTATTTCGCGCTCGCTCTATGAAATTCTTCTAATGTCAAGGTTCTTGCAGCTGCGTTTGCAAAGAATACTTGCACATAAAAGGACAACACATTTTATTATCAGAACGCGTTTCAATGAGAAGGCTCTTCGAATGCCGCAAGTAGCGTCGTTGTATCGTTGAAATGCATAAACGACAATACAGAAAGGGGATACGATGCGAGTCATTCAATCATCGCCTGCGCTAGCTCCTATCGCAGCCGGCAGCTTCTTTTTAGGATTGCATAGTGCTAGCTCAGCACATCAATTACCAGAACTCCTCATTACTGACAGAGGAACGGCTTTTGCAGCTGAGTGTACTCAAGCCATCCTGCAGCATAGCCAGACAAGTCACAGGAGGACGACCGCCTACCACCCCCAGACGCATGGCCTAACAGAACGTCTGAACAAGGTGCTCGCCGACATGTTAGTGGTGTACGTCGACGTCGAACACAAGACGTGGGTTGCCATACTTCTATATGCAATTTTCGCTTACAACACGGCAGTGCAAGAAACAACGCAGACGTCACCGTTCGAGCTGGTTTACGGTGAAAACCCAACAACGACTCTCGACGCCATGCTGCCGCGCGTCACCGACGCTGCGCGCCGAAGAAGGCCGATAGCTCGCCCGTGTGCGAATCAAGAACTTGCAGAGGACCGACAGCCGATACCACCATCTTCGGCGACGCTACGTGGACTACCAGCCCGGCGACCGTGTTTGGATTTGGATCCCGATAGGCCGACGAGGTCTTAGTGAGAAACTATTGCGGCGCTATTTCGGACCTCACGAGATCATCCGACGTATTGCCTCACTAGAGTGTGAGGTTGTGCCAGGTGGCATTTAGCAATCCCAGCGGCGCCGCGCACGACCTCAAGGCGTCCACATGGCGCGTCTTAAGCATTTATATGCCCGCTGACGAACTCCGGGACTTTGTTTCTTTGTTGCTTTGTTGTTGGTTTTCGTTATTATGCTGGTACTCTAGTTTTTCGGCCTTCTGTGTGCAGCATCCAGAAGATATTTAAGAGGAGGAGGAAGGGGTATCGACACGTTTACTTGTTTATCTTGATCCGGAGACCACTTCTAACCGGCTAACAAATTTTAAACGTTATCGCTCGGTGCCAGACGCGCCTACGTGTGTCAGAAGTTTTGCCAAAATTACTGATGGTTCGGCCCGCTGTCTGTTATCACCAAACACGTCTAATTTTATTGCATGCGCGACACTATTTGCGTAGTAGTTTCTGTATGGCACGCGGGCACTAGCGATTACCCTGGACGTTTTGACAAGTCATCTATAAAAACCGACGCGCTTGACCAGCTCATTATATTCCGACGATCGCCGACCGCGTTTCCCGCTATCGTTGTGGTTCGAGTGTCACTGCCTTTTGGGGGCACAGGTTCGCCCAATACAAAGTTAGTTTCGTCATTCACAGTTTCGCTACTGTGTTCGCCATCACTACGCCACATACTGCGACCGAGTGTTCGTATAAATTGCGGATTGTCATTTGAAGAACTCGTTGATCGACACAAAATTCAGTTCTGTCGCATTACGCCGTGAGGTGACTCACTCACTCCAGCAAGGATCAGCTGATTCATGAGATCTTCCTATAGTGGTTCCAATTTAAGGAACATACAGCTTTAGTCATCGCCTGACAGACTGGACTGCCAGCGCTAGACATCGTAACGACACGATCACGTATGGAATCACAAGTTGATCACTTCACATTCCTTCCACTCGACATTTGGTGTCGCCACACACGGCGCGTACTTTGCCAGCGGTCCACAAGTGATCAAAGAGCACTACCTCAACTAACGTCAATAGTCTTGGCGCTTGCCTGGATGATGTGGAGGAATGCGACGCGCTGTGTTCTCGCGACAACTACAACTCAATGTGGCGTCGTCAGAATTGTCTTCTTTCCACAGGCGCTTGAAGCAGTCCGCCAAGACCGGCATCTGGGTGCGTTGGTATCAGCATGCGGTAATACTACCAAAGCTTCAGTGACGCCGTAAAACGGTCTGGCCGATGAATAATATCGAAGCGCTGCCAAAGATTCCGCGTGTATCATTTTATACATTGTTACTCTTGACAAAGCAACAAGCCAACAAGTTATAATGCAAGTTGGAGCCACATTTCGTTTCCTCTCAGCGTCATGAGTTCACAACACCGATTGTTTACAAGCAGTGAACGGTACACAACATAACATTTACTTGCGTCGTTATGTTAGTCTGATATTGGCCCTCCCAAGACAGGTTTAACAGGCCCTGCTGGTCCCCAACCTTTGTTCAAATACCTTGCTGACCTTCTCACTGTACGTGGTAGCTTGTGCCAAAGTGAAGTGCACGCGTCTCATGACAAGGCGTTGTTGCACAGGCTGCGACTGCTGCGGCTACTTTACGTGTCACTGCGGCGAGCCATAATGAGACACTGGAAGGCTTTCAGATCATCAAAATCTCTGAGGCCGTACAGTTTGAAAAACAAATCCGCGATGATGTGCAGCATCTTGTTTCGAGCAAGGTTAGGGCACTTGATCTCGGGCCAAGTCATAGCGCGGCGCCCAGATCATTTATTTAGTCAGGGCCACAGGGAACAGTAGGCCGTCAAATATTGTCCTCTTACCAACAAGGCAGTGAATGTGCTTTGCCTTTAGCATGCCCACCCAGTGGCGTTCTGTTTGAGCACGGACGATGCAGCTACGAGACGCCACAACCTAGAGCTGTTGACTACTTTGTATGCGTTTCTTTAGTTGCAAGAGATGCCATCGTGCGGAGCCTTTTTGCATTTTGCGACGTCGTCGCTACTCCTAGCGCTCCAAGTTCGGTTCTCAGTTCTCCCGGCGTCATACGGTCAAAGTTTGGTGCTTCTGATGTTGCGGTGCTTGGTGTGACGCTGATACGTTCGCGCCGTTTTCGGGATTCGCTAATGCCACCCTCGTGCCAGTAATCTGTGTCTACTTTCCTGTACGGCCGATGAGGTCGCTCTACGGTGCTCCCTTCAAGTCTTTTGCACACCCTCACCGCGTCTGCTGCAGAATCCCACTTGTTTGATCGGGTGTGGTACACATGCTTCAGTACGTCATTTTTTTTCTCTAGCCCCTGACTAGAAAACTTTCCAAGCCCGCCAGCTGCAATGTGCTTCTGCGATGCATGGTGGCACAAAATATGCATGTACGGAGTCACTCTCTCTCGGCCATAACCTTTCCTTCTAGAAGTTCCAAGTCGCACGAACGTCTCCAAAAAAGTTTTCAGGTCGTTGTCAAGGTCCGTGCCAGTTCTTTCGCCGCTCAACGACTCTGAAATCGATCTAAGCAATGCCCATAATAAAAGAACATTGTCTCGGGTGTCAGCGTTCAGTAGGTTTCTTATTTTATCGGGGAGCTCATAAAGAACATTTTTTGACTCCTTCCCTGTAAGAGTTGCAAACATTCGCCCTTTGTTTGGCGTTTCTTTGGAAACGTGCAACTCAGCGCCGCACTCTTTCACAAGGCGAGTAAACTCACGCACATGACTGATGGTTGTGGTACCAGTGACGACACTTTCTTCAGTGTCCATATCTTCAAATTCTTGCAGCACGTTATCCAAAAGACGGTCAAACACTCGTACCCGCATGTGCATTGTGTCCGGGAACGTTAGCTTCGGCTCGATGGAAATTAGTGGCATGTATTGCACACCGAACTGGAGGTTGTCGGCGTGCGCTCGAAGATTGGCCTGGGTCCTCACGAGTGATTCACTGTTGAAGTAATCACAACTAAGCGTTTCATCCGACCATTGAATTTTGCTGGCCAAGCAAAATGGGCAGGCGAACTTTGAAGAGGCGCCTTTCATGCCTAACAATAAAAGCAAAAACTTGAGGTCACCCCCGAGGCATATTCTGAGGCGGAAAAACTGCCCGTTGACATCTAGACCACCTTTCTCGGAAACTTCATTTATGTCTTTCAAGAGTGGGCTGCATGTTTCGCGTATTGGAAAGTAAGCCTCTTCATTTTGGGCGACAAGGAGTACTCGGTGCAGATCCGGGTCCTGGAGTGCCTTTGCGGTCTTTCCAATAACGACGAACAAAATCGTAGTCCATGACACGTTGCGACTGACTTTGCATCCGTCTCCTTCAATTTTCACCGAGATATCCTCATCCATGAGCTCTACCAGAGACTTTCCTTCACGTTTGCAGATCTCTAAAATTGCGCAGCGGAGCTCTTCAGAAAACAAAATGTATGCCCCTGGAGCAGCTCCTGGAGTCCGCAGTATTGTAAGCCTGCTATCAACAGACTCTTGAAAGTTCCGGATGAGGCCCCATGTAGGTACTGGAAAGAGTGCTGCCATTTCTTTCCAGAAAGCCTGGCTGACGAAGTGCCTGTCCAAAAGCACGGCTGTTTCCCGGACGCGATACCCATCTTCTTTAGGCAATTTAGTCATATCCGTGCATTTCGCAAGAAACGGCTTTTTCGTGTTTAAGTAAACATCAGCCGGTCCTTCGATTCGGTACTGAATACCATGCCAACGGTCCTGCTCATCCTGCACGTACAGAAGCGCAACATGCAGTCCGTGGCGTGAAGCTACCGGTTCCAAAGCGTCGTCTGCTTCTTGCGCTAGTGCTTTCAAATGCCGTTTGTCGGTTTTCGACGACCCTTCAGAAACGGCCATTTGAGCTCTCTTCTTTTCAGGTGGCTTGGAGGTAGTAGCTTTCAATGACGTACACTGAGGCTCCTGTCGGGTGTCTTTGATGTCAGAAGGAAACAATGCAGGTGGTTCAACAAATCGGCCGCCTGTTTCCACCCGCTTAGTGCGGCCCTCAAGGGTTTCTGGAGAGGCTAACTCCTCCAAAGACTCTGCAGCCCACTGAAAAGGTGTGAAGTTTGCAGCCAGGTTCACCTCATGCAGCTTTTCATTATACTGCAGCCTCTGTCGGCCTCGCAGAGTTTTTTTTGTTCGGGAGATACGTTGGAGCTGCGTGTCTAAAGCCACGTTCACAGAGCTGTCATTGAGCAACTCGCATACACTTCTTACGGCATCGCTGAGCACAGTGCACGGATTCACTGATCTTTCCTTGCATTCGAGTAACCGCAGTGCGGTCCTTGTGCTGAGGACTACCTTCAGTAATTTCAGTTGATCCCGACATGTCAAAGCTCACAAAGTCCCCCATCTTGGTTATCACGTTGGTAAGCAATAAGGGCTACGTGCTGAACAGGCAGGATTGTTGATAGTGGAACCTGCAAATAAAAAATAACACATTGTTATATCACGTAGCAGCATTTACGATATAATGAAACAGCACTCGTTTTTTTCTCCTAGATGTTTATATTGGAATAAAAGAAATTTATGGCACATAGCATGCAAACTACTTCGCTTCTATCGTACATCTATAAGAAGATGATTTCATGCCTCTTTCATACCTCGATGCATATTTTCTATTCGTTGATTGGAAAATGCACCCGCGTGTTCCATGAATGAGCCTTGCGCGCCGGTCTAAGTGTGAGCAAAATGGATCCACCTGTTCGACAAGCAACTGTTTCGCAGAGAAAACATCATGCATGAGAACGTCACGCCTATAACTATATAGTGTTGTGATGGTTAGTGGTGTTTCTCACGCTTAAAGTTTTGTCTGATTTGGTCAACATAGAGTGAAATTTTACGAGCCGATGGGACGCGGCATAAGTTGAAAATATGGTTTACGCTAAAAATTTATTAATGGTGCAAATCTGTGTTGTAAACACAATAACGTTTCAAAGCAGTACCTATCGTCTTATGTATCCTGAGTGTATGGCTATGCTGTTGCTTCTGTGAAGGGTAGCTAAACTCGTTGGGGGCTGCCGATGCAATGCGATGCTTATTGTATATGGCGGAAGTTGACAATATCAAGGCCCATTGATTTTAAAGCGATAGCTGTGCACTATGGCGTAGTCAAAAGAGATTTCAACGTTACATTGTGAACGCTATTACTGCAAAGGCTTACACCAAACATTATTATGGCGGGTAGAGCAGCGGCTGGTCTAAAAGCGATAGTGCTGCGGCGGCCAATACGCAATAAGTGTCGTAGATGATAACCGTCAGTCCGCGCAGTAAGGAGTAACCAGAGTTCGTGCTTTCAGTGTGATTCGTACAGCTCCGGTGCGCGGCACTCCATCATGCTCAGAGACACTGCAGATATCGCGCGGCGTTGAGAGTGAGGGTGCATACTGCTCTATTGCACACAAAAATTCACAGGGCCCCTTATGTTATCTTAAGGTGAAGCCTTAGGATAATCTCTGAAGGTGCAAGCTCAAGCGCCGATGCATTGAAGACGGACACATGACGTACACATCCCCTTTACTTCGCTTAGTCTGCATAATCATCCCTACCCGCCGTGGTTACTTAGTGGCTATGGTGTTGGGCTGCTAAGCACGAGGTGGCGGGATCGAATCCCAGCCACGGCGGCCGCATTTCGATCGAGGCAAATTGCCAAAAACACCCGCATACTTACATTTAGGTACCCGTTAAAGAACACCAGGGGGTCTGAATTTCCGGAGTCCCCTACTACGGCGTGCCTCATAATCAGCAATTGGTTTTGGCAACTAAAACCCGGTAATTAAATTTTTAGTCATCCCTCTTAATTCGCTCAGTCACCCCACCTTAATTCGCTCCGTGTGCGTCGCTTAGGCTCCCTTCTTAAATCAAAATGTCGAGGGCTCTGGTGTCTTAATTAACTCTATAATAATGAAGTGCACCGTAATTAACTTTGCCTTCGTTAATATTAAAGGTGTTTGGTTTGACTCGCATCTATGGTCGCGGATTGGAGTGCCTTAATTAACTACCTTGTGTTTGGCGCATTATAGCCTGAGTCGCTTATGCGCCATAGAACGCAACACAACACCACAACCATTAAGTGACTCTACCTAAGTTAGGAGGGGGGTTCAGGGCTTTTTCCTGATTCTGACCCCACTTTCTCAAAGCGTGACTGCGCATCTAAACGCCTCTCAATTGCAGCAAAACTTATTCACAGTCGATTAGGCGGCAACGCGGTTATTAGATCATCCATTCCCGATTTCGCGTTCGTGGCTGAGACCTCTTGGCGATGTCCTGCTTTTCTTTATTTTATTATTATTATGTTTTCTCTTTTCCTCCAGTGCACTGCGTGTATCATCGCACGCAGTTTGAATCATTGGGATCCGTACGCCAGGTGGCGTAAAGGTGTGAACTAAAGGCGATTTCAAGAATCGCTAGGTTTGTGCGCTTGATTGACTAAAGTCTGCTAATTTCATACGCTAAGGTCTTTCATCCTACGGTATGGCCCATGGCCATCAAAAGTGCATCAGAAAGCTATGAAAGCACTTCAACACATTTTTGAAGACGCCGGCATTAGCGACAACTATTTACTGCGTCCTCAGTGATTCTCTCATTCGTGCATTTAATACCTGTGTGCACCAGACATTCGCGTACTTACTTTCAAATGAAAACTTAAATTTCTTTCTTTTTCTCGAGACGTTATTCCATCTCGACAGTATTTTTTAGCATTACCTAGTGCAAGCATGTACAGTTAGTTTCCTTTCTTAACTTATAATTATCAATCAAGATATTAGGGTTAGCGGTCGTGAGCCAATGGCGACAACTACGCTGATTACATTAATTTATATAAAAATAAACAGAGGAAAAACTGAAATGGTAGGTGGCCCTAACCTTTGATTTAAGCGTCTGTCACTGGCACTTCCCCCTCGGCGTCGGCGTAGTTTAGGTTAGCTTTATGCGCACGCAACACACGAGCCGCACTCCGAGGCAACTATTTTCTATCAGTTAACCGGTTAAGTATTCCACCTTCTTGTGTGTGACTTCATTAGTGACGTCATTACTTCCGCTTTCTACTTCCGGGTTTGCAGGAATTTCGCCAAAGTCGTATTCATGTGACAGGGCTCTGAAATCTACAATTATGTGCATTGGGGTACGGTAATCAGTGATCTGTAATTTATACTAATTATTCCAGTCACCTCAGTAACTCAACTCGTAACTAAACTTATGCTGTGATGTCACATCTACAATGAAACCCGTTACTTTTGTACGATACCATTCTTTCTTTTTTTCATTTATTTTGGATTTCCTCCCCGGTCGTCTTAGGAGGTGAACCGGAAGCGCTGCGCGAGAAACAAGAGTGTGACTAGAGGCTGGTGCCACCAGAAACACGAGCAACACAAGAGTGTCGCCGGATGCTCGCCCGACAGAGGGGCGCGAGCAGTAATGTCGCTCATTCCTCTAGTAAGAGCGTAATACTTGTCTTGTTTGGGTAGCTCAGTCTCGCTTGCTTGTGTATGTGTAACTGGCCCGCTTTTTTATTACGCTATAAATTTAGCAGCATCAAATTTTTGCATTTCTAGAAGACAGTCACGAACATCTCGTATGTTGCTCGGCAAGACTCAAAGGGACTAATCGCATGAGGCTTTTCGCTAAGAGGTAATTAGTCCAATTTCAATTTTCTTCATGAAACATTTCACTTAGAGAATTTCACTTTTAGTAGTCGTAATTAATCAGTCATATTATAATGTACGCCTATAATATCGTTACGGGGATGTTGGGAGTATAGACAGACTGTATTTACAATGTGTATGCAAGCAGAGTCAATGTGGTTAAGATGGCTGACCAGCAACAACATGCACCAGCCAGCGTCTCGCCATCGTTTCTTCCTTTCTCATCTTTTATCCTTCCGTAACAGGACCTCTGGGTGCTGAAGCGCCATCTCGGCGCATGTTAGGCGAAGAACTGCGTGCGAAGTATGGCTTCAGCCGCGAAACGTGCACGATGTCAACAGTGGTCGGATATGAGGATGGATCAAAGTGTGACGGCGAGATCTCGTAATAGACGTCGTTGACTTCACATAGGACTTAATAAGGCCCTCTGTAGCGAGAGAGAAGCTTCTGGGAGAGGCCGACCCGACTAGATGTTGACTAAAGAAGTTAACATGGCAAGCTACGCTCCGCATCCTTAGGTCTAAATGAGCATGCACCTAAGCACTTGGGGCGAATTGAACATCGCAATGGCACCGGTCATAATGCTGTTTTTGTATATGCTGCGAGGCTAATAAACGTGATCGGGTGATCTGACGCGCCATGTCAGCGCAATCGATGACTTCACGAGCGTACTCAGTTGCAACACGTGGCCCTGAGGATAGGATAGGGTCAAGCGGCAATGTGGGGTCGCGACCATACAAAAAATAAAAGGGTGTATGTCCTGCGGTGTCATGTCGGGACCAGCTATAAGCGAATGTCACGTAGGCCAGCGTGGCGTCCGAGTCGCGGTGATCTTTGGAGACGTACGCCGACAACATCTCTGTGAGTGTTCGGTTGAGACGTTCAGCAAGACCGTTCGTTTGTGGGCGGTAGGCGGTGGACACTTGTGCTCAGTGGCACACGAGCGGAGGAGGTCGTCGACCACATGAGAAAAGAACGAGTGGCCGTGGTCTGTAACTGTCGAGATGCACCGTGATTGATGACGTCGTGGAGGAGAAAATCGGCTATGTCAATTGCGCAATTAGTCGGCAACGCCTTTGTTATCGCGTAGCATGCCGCGTGATCAGTGGCGACGGCGATCCAATTATTCCCTCTAGTTGTGGGCGGAAAAGGGCCAAGCAGGTCAAGGCCTACACGAAAGAATGATTCAGAGGGAACTTCAATTGGATGGAGTCGTCCGACAGGTGGCGACGATCAATAGACGAGAAGTATTCAGCTCCGTGCAAACAGTCGAAGGCGTCATCGATGCGTGGTAGTGGGTAGACGTCTTTTCGCGTGATATTGTGTAAATGGCGATAATCGATGCAAAAACGCCAGGAACAATCTTTTATTTTTTCTCACGTGGGCTACAGGCGAAGCCCAAGGGCTGCCTAATGGTTCGATGTCCCATTTGTGCATTGTTTTGTCCACTTCTGATTGGATGACTCTACGTTCAGGATGTGATACCCGATAGGGACGCCGACGAATAGGATTCGTGTTCCCAGTGTTTATACGGTGGTGAAGGACAGATATTTGGTCTGAAGTTCTGTCACCGAAATCAAAGACGCCACTGTAATATTCGCGCAGGGTACGTATTCCCGTGGCCTGTGCAGAAGTGAGATCAGGTGCAATGGATCTTGGCGAAGTTATCCGTTAAGAAACCAGAGCTGTAAGCTGCAATTGGCGCTAAGAAACTACTATCGGCATTCAGACCCTTAATGTCAAATTAGGAAATACTAGAAACGCAGGCTAAGAACATGCCAACCGGAAGCACTTAGGGCACAGACTAAAATTCAGAAGCGAAAAACGACGCCGTTACTAGTAACCGTGACCAGCGTATGCTGAAGAGCAACGTTCCGGTTTAAAAGCACGTCATCGATGGGGCGAAGCCCATATTCACCGTCAGCAACCTGTCGGTGGGCGGTAGTGCGATAGTGCGCGACTGTACCACGTGTTCCTAGCAGGGTTGTTGGGGCTGTTAGACACGGTGGTGGCCGAAACATCGCGAGTATTTCCATCAAAACGGCTCAGGTTGGTCGGCTTGCGAGATGTTGAGGGCCATGATTTGCGATAGTATCGGGCGACATGAGCAATGCGGCGACAGGTGAAACATATCGGCTGATCGTCCGCTGTTCTTCACTCAGTCGAGTTGCGATAACGCCGAGAGAAGCGTCGGGGTGAAGCTTAATTACAAGGGCGTACGTTGGCTCCGGAGTTGGCGACAGCACAGACAGAATGTAAACCACTATTTTTAAGTGCCTGGCGAACGATGGCTTGCACGAGGGGAACTGAAAAAGGGGTAGCATCAGGGCAACGCGAACAGAAAGCTGCGAGCGCCGTCAGGTCTATTTTACGTCGAACGATTCGCACCACGTCCTCTAATGGCAACGCATGCTGCTGTGCGGGTTGATCTACACACGTCGACGTTGCGGCAGTATTGGGAAGTCTGACGAATGGTTGCAGGACGCGTCGGCTCTTTGGAGATAACATCAACTGTAGAGCAGCTTTTGCACGTGAGCAGATGAAAGCCGTCGTCAGTAATTTCCTTGAGCATGTGCCCAACCTTCTCAGTTTCTGTCATGTGATTGGTTTTACGACAAAGCGCCACCACGTCCTGAATGTACGAGACATAGGACTCCGTGAGGGATTCGGCAGGGGAAGCCAGTTCCTGGCTTTGCGGCAATTTTAGGGCTGGCCGGTTTGCCAAACGACTCTTACCTTCTCTTTGCACTGGTCTCAGTTGGTTAGCTCCTCTTCGTGGTTTTCGTACCACACCTTTCGCATGCCTCTTAGGTAGAACAGCAGGTTAGCTAGCATAAGCGTAAGGTCCCATCTGTTTATTCCACTTACGCGTTCGTACATAGCCACCCACTCTACAACGTCGGCGTTATTGGTCCCGCAAAAAGTTCTGCGATCCTTGGGTTGCACAACCACAACCGAAGGTGACAGCGACGTAGCTGGCGACGATGACATTGGAGGTGGCGACGACGTTGATCGCTCGTGCTCATCGTCATTCATGGTGAGGACGGTGATGCGACGTCCACTGCAGAGCTCCCTTTCCAGCCGTGGTACCCCGCACCTCCACCATTATTTTACGACGATGTTGGGAGTATAGACAGACTGTATTTTAACAATATATACACAAGTAGTGTTCATGCTTACCAGCAACACCACGCAGCAGCCAGCGTCTCGCGATTTTCTCTTTCCTTTCTCTTGTTTTATGCTTCCGTAACGATATCAAAGCAATTCCAAGGAAATTACGTAATTATTCGACGTTCCCTATTTAACAGCGCGTGTAATACGACATCTAGAACATGGTCGGTGTGAAATTGTAATTTTGTAACCTTAAAACAAAAAAGTGTGCACTTTTGTAGTGTGGGCCTGTAACTTGCTGTTCGTATTTTCTTACTGCAGTAGCATATGTTAAGAACGCACTGTTGCAAGGTTCTGCGAACGGCGGGCACAAACGTAAATTTTTTCACGCCAACTGTACCTGTCAAGGAACCCTCGAAATGCGGGGTGATCTTTGTTTATTTTTCCGGGAGTATTAAACCTCGCCTGTGGCAGATAACATAAATCTTAATCGTCTGTTGGATTAATTAAAGTGGTAGACATTACTAGCGCGAGATATTCAAACAAATATTCAACTAATGGAGAAGAACTAATTAAATAACTTCAAATTATTTACTTCATGGCACATATTGCAATTTACGAATTTCAGCACGTGAGGTTGCTTAATACCGAACAAGTTTCCCATGAGCCTTTATTTTAGCGCTCCTTTCTTTCCTAACTCTTACCGACGAGCTGACTGAGCTTTTGGTGACACACGTACTGTAACGAAAACACAATACCTTTGTTCTACACATTGAAGTCTTCCAAGAAAAGTAACCATTTCATTTTTGATAATGCCAGAAAGAAACCATTTATTAAGGTGGGATTGCAGATAGGTTTATGTTTCGCTAGCACACCCACGTGCTGGCAGTACTAAATAACTTTACAACACGTGCTGACGTCTCCCTCACGAGTACTACTTTGGCATGTGAGCTGCGTTCATATCTGGCAGCTCACGGCAATTGCCGACAGAATGAAGAAACTATCGTACTATGGCGGAGCACACCAAGCAACGCAAGATGTCTGCCAAGTTGAGCATTTGAATTGGTTGAGCATTGGAAAAAGTTGCCTATTCTCTTTTTAGTCGCATCAAAAACTTTTAACTGTCTGCAGCAGGTAGCAGAACTGCGACGCTTCAGTTCTACTATATCAATAAGCGTAAATTACCTAGAGGACGAATAACACCTATGCCAGGCGCTCACAACTAGTAGATTGTCAGTTACAGTTGTTACGGAATTAGATGCTTACATAGTTAGATCCGTGCAGTAATGTTAGTGTTCCCATGAAAACGGACATGTTATTTCTGTTGAAAATAAATTGTGAACTGAGAGGCAACTGCCATACATCCCTCCCCAAATTTGCCGTTTCCTGCTCTGAAGTTCGGCGCAATTTGATATTCCATGACTGAACAAAATTGCTCTGCAATAACAATATGTGGTGACCAATATATATCGCAACGCATCCTGTTGTTCATTGCAAAAGAACCGTACTTTTTTTTTTTTTTTTTTGGGGGGGGGGGGGGCATGGCTGGTGTTTTTACCACTGGTTTGCTTCAGTTACAGAATGTATCGTAAAAGTAACGTACTCTGGGATTTCAGCTCATCGACTAACATTTTAACAATCCTGGTTTTAAATGCGTAAGTATGTCTATGCTTAACCAACGAGAAATTTGTCCATCCGTCACGTAAGATGAATGCGACGGCTCATGCTCACGTAATGCGGAGTCTGCAAGCGCTCAGCAAAGTGAAGCCAACACTGCAAATATCCATTGAAATCGCCCATACGATACACTGAATAGCATACTTTTCAATAAACAACAAGCTCAAAACAAGCCTTCGAACAATCGATATAGCATTGCATATCCCCTCAGTAATTGTAGTGGTGGTTTTGCGACAGCTTCACTGGACGTCTAGGTGGATAAGGACCGATAAGAGTTGATAAAGATCGGATCTTGTTTGATAACAACCGGTGAGGGTTTTAAGGGTTTATGCTGGTCGAATCAAATTTCATAACGTTGATAATGACACAAGGTTGTGTTAAGATGAGTTAGTGGCACAATGCTTACACATACTTAGATATCCGACTCCCGGAGGAGTTTCTGCGTAAATTGTTTCCTGATGAAATGCATAGCCAGAAACTTACCTTATGTCCACTCAGTGCTGAGTGTAGGCACCTATCGTTCTTAGCGCAGAAAGCCCGATTTCTGCTGCGGGTGGTGTCAGAGGTCCACGTGGAAGAGACCTAGTCAATCGCCCGCGTACAGCCTACGTAAATCGACGGCACAAAGAATAAGTAAAAGGCGCTTAAATTGTGCTATTCCTATATTTGCGAGAGGTATAACGTCAGGCTTTGTTACGTCTACCATGTTTTTTTCACATAATATTTAATGATGTAGAGATTGCGTGTCTATTGAGGCATGCCGTTGCGTTTCACCTTAGCGCTGCAAACACCGCTAAAATGCGGTGGCGCCTACAAAAGCAAGCAAGTATACGAACGCACGCTATGCGAAATTAAACTTTTTTGACATGCGATGTCGTTATTGTCGTTAGGCCGCCCTTTGTCACAGTTGCTGAAAACATGCGCATGTACACACATATGCGCGCCGACAAACTAGTATATTGAGAAGTGAATGAGAAGTAAACGAAGCGTGTGAGATAGAAAATCAACAATAAATATATCAGAGAGAACTCTCGTGAACAACTGTTTAATAAAAGTTACCTATGCGTGCGCCGGCTTCAATATTGGGGAAACTGCAGATGATTCTGGAAGCTTATTCGTGTTCACACAGCAATCCCGTTTTTTCTGTGCATGATCTGAATGTTACCTTCTGGAAGTGCTCTAATAGCGCGAATAAAAGCTATCCCTGTTCATTATGTTTGATGGAAGGCATGTGACCTTCACCAATTTTCATTAATTTGTGGGAACTTTATCCGTATAGTTTCCGCGCTTTTTCCTACGTTTTCCTGGTTTTGGTACGTAACTGCACAGCACTGTTGGGGAAAAAAAGTTGAATTGGGCTAGCGTATGTAAAAATAAGCCAAGGCGCCAAGCTATATCCTCAGTCCATGTAAGAAATGCAGCAGTGTTACGAGGAGAGGGTAAAGACATGCTCAAATTTTAGAAGTTCGAAAAGTATTATATAGCTCCACATACCTTTCAGGAGAACTCTTAATGACGAAGCGATGAACGGACGGACTCTCGCTGACGCCGCCGAGCTCTTCTTCAACGCAGAGAACAAGGGTGTACGAGCATATGTGCGCACTAGAGATGTGAAAAGAATATGGCTACACGGAAGCCCGAAGTCCCAGCCGCAATATGCCCGGATGGTTCTGCCTCCGTTAAATAGCAAACGCACTCCAGATTCAGCGCGCAATCGAAGACGCTTATATACGTATAGATAACCACCTCTGCCCATGACTGCCCATAAGATGCTGTCGATAAGCAGCGGTGCACGCAGTGACCCAGTTGTCAGCATGAATGGGTTTGTTCAGGAAAGGAAAGCTGCCTCGTCACAGTTGCCCTTTTCTTTCCTATTGCTTTTGAAAAGCCACACTCTTCGCCCGTGAAGTAGCGTGCCTTCAAATTTTGGCATTTTCCTCACATATCATTTGTTTCACACCATCACCTGTACGCCGGACTATTTGTTAGGTTACATGCCGATATCGCACGCCGTAATCTTGATTAGAAAGACCTTAAAAAAGAGCGCATAGGCTATGCAGGGCGTCCCACGTAAGCTGAGCCAAAGATTAAACATATGCGAATGCCACGTAGCTGGACAGAACCGAGGTAATGATATTTGCCGTCGCTTGAGATACTCAGAATATGTTTTTTTTTCATAACGCCTATAGTTAGATGAATAGTCTTAAATATTTCAATTGATCAAAAATTTTACTTACATTAAAAGTGTGTATGAGAAAATTGTAGAGCAACATCAAAAACTCCCTCCCGATAGAGCTTTGTGTTGCTCAATACGTGTCACATAAAACTATTTGTACTAGTGTGAAAGAAGCATGCAAATACACGCAAAATTGCCGCGCCACTGGTCGCTCGAGGCTTATTTTCGGGTATTTGCGAGCCTATTTCGCTCTCGCAAAAACACTTTTATGTAGCACGTACTGAGCAACAGAAAGATGTATTGGGGAGATTTTCATGTTGCTAGCTGTACAATTTTCTGATGTACACTTTTTATCTCATTATAATATTTCCCAAATTTGCTAATAATTAGGTTAGTGATGTACTTAGGCAGAATGTAAAAAAAATAATCTGAGTGTCTCCAAGCGACGGCAAACAACATTACCTTGGTTCTGTCCAGCTACGTGGCATTCGCATATTTATATTCCCCATTTATATTCTTATTTAGGCAAAAAAATAATGGCACATTTTCGTGCTGCCATAAAACAGTAGCATTTTCAATGAAACAGAAATCACATTACAAGGAAAGCAGGCTCACAATTAAATTAACGTAAACACAGCTCGAAATCTGGTGCAGGGTGCGTAGTATGAGATTGGTTTCGAACTCAGATCGGGTGGAAAAATGCAAGATTTCAAAATGGTTTTAATGCTTGGGATTTCACATTTAGTAGTTTGTTGTAAATTGATTCTTCCGGAAACCAGCCTTGACTATACTTCGTGTTCTATCTCGTATATATATTACAATCACTTAGTGTAATGCACGTTGTGCATAATATGCGCCACCTTGGGTGGACCTTGCGTTCATTGTGAAGGGTAGACGCGCGGGCAAACCCACGACATGAGTTGAATCATTGAATGGTCGTTGGTCGCACGCGCTCTGCCTCAGGAGTCACCGGTTTTGATGTGGCCTTCTGACACACGCATAATGTGTTCGCCGTATAACATGGCACGGCGAATGCTAGCTTCGTTCCCGCAACGGCTAAGGTAAAATATATTCGCATGTTTCCGCACGTGCATTATGAAGGCTCCTTTGAGCACAAATCGGTGACGAGGTCTTGACCGCAGCAGCTAGAGTGTCTGTCGAGTCGTATGCGACATTGTGTGGCTCAACAGCGGGAAACCTAATAACTAGCCATGTGCCCCCCTAATGAAAAGAAATTTTTGACTTTTACGTACCCAAACCACGATATGATTACGAAGGGTGCCGTAGTGGGGCATTCCGCATTAACTTTGCCTATGTAGGATTTTTTAACATGCACCCAAAGCACAATACACCGACATTTTTGCAATACGCCCCATCGAAATGCGGCCGCCGCGACCGGGATTTGAAATTTGTCACGTGGCATGATCTAATTAGAAACCGATAAAGCAGGGGTCATACTTTTGCGCTCTCCATTTTATTTTCCCTCATTTGTTCTACATCATGGGCTCTATTTTAGACATTGTGCAACCACCTGTGACTATTAATGCAATTTCTGTAAGACCCCACGCGTCAGCGAACTTGCCGCAATTTCCTTCTTTCCTTCCCTCCTCTCTCTCCCTGTGATCTTTGCTTTCCCCTTTACCATTCCCCCGGTGTAGGGTAGCCAGCCGGACATTATTCTGGTTAACCTCCCTGCCTTCTACTTTTCTCTTTCCTCCTCCCCGCCATTTCTTTCGAAGCGCGACGTAGGCGCGACGCATACAAAATGGCGCTGATGGCCAGTTTTGATTTCTAAATGTGCCGCGAACTTGACGTTTTCCCTAATAAACACAAATGGAGGCACTGAACCTGCCGTTCATGTTAAAACTTTTCATCCTCGGACGAAAAGCAGCTAGCTCAAAGCGTACGATTATTCCGTCGCAAAGGCCTCTCGCTTCCGTCGTCTGCTGCGTACAAGCCATCGTCTGCTTCATTTGCCATAATGCGTGTCCCCAAGAAACGGAATGAGTCATCGTATATTGGCGGCCACGCGCTTGTCTTCTCTCCTGAGACAGCGTCCGCGACCAACCAGTGGTGTTGAGCGCACATTCTACGCCGCGTTATCGCTATAACTTGAAACGCAAGTCACTCAGCCCAACTAGTTGGCTGAGGAGCGGCCGAACAACCGATAGCGTTGCGTGCGCCACAAGTATCCGGCTGCGTAACGCAAGCGCCGGCACTGGTATGTGTTGTTCATGCGCTGCTTACTCGCACCGCTTGAGGAAATTTGAAGGAGCCGCTTTGCGTACATTTCTTTTTACAAAATAAAGAACACCATTGTCATAACCTCTGATGATGTGAAAAGTCATTAAACTTGATTGCATTGCGAATGCATCAGTGAATAGTTTTCTTAGGCGGAATTTCCGCCTCGATCCCGTTCCACTGAAACTACTATTATATAAAACACTCGTGCGTTCTAAACTAGAGTACGCTTCATCGGTATGGAACCCGTACACTAGCTCGTTAACACAGTCCATAGAACCGGTTCAGAACCACTCAGTTGGGTTTATCCTCTCTAACTTCCCCGCAGGGGCGTCTGCGTCAGCTGGCGCTTCGTGTGTTGCGACACCACGTACCCGAGCACACGAAGGTTGGCCCCTCCCGCGTGTAGCCGTGCCCGGCTTAGCCGTGCCTGGGGAAAAAGTGATCCTGGGGGTTGAGCCGATGCTGGGTGTTTGGACCTTTAAGGCCCCCCGGCGGAGGCAACACACCTCTTCGGCCTCGGCTTCACATAGACGGCACCTCGAGACTGACCCACCTGGAGGACATCGGCAGTCGCCTTTTCCTGTCTCTCCCTCCTCGAATCTTCGTCTTTATCTCCCACTTTTTGACCTTTCCTGTCTCCTTCTCTATTATTTTTACTTCCTTTCTCCTGGCGGCAAGGGTTAACCCTGTGTGGCTATCCAACCTTGGGTACACCATATTCGGTTATAGTGACGGCGTACGACTGGCGTCGTGCAGACTTGTATGCAAGCTCTGCCGCGTCGCCTCGTTGGGCTCCGTGGTGGGCGGTCGGCGCTGTTGCCGTAAATATACATTTTTTCATGGAAACTTTTTTCCCCTCCCTTGCTGATCGCCCTCAGAAACGAGGGCGCACCGAAGATGTCTTCAAGTTTTTTGGACGCCAAACCCAGAATTTTCCCCGCATTCACGTTATTCATTCAGAAAAGCCAAACAATGTAGTCCGAAACATTTTACCATTCCTTGTTTCAAGATCCCTGACTGATGTTTTCGGTCCAGGCTACAAGGCGCGAGGATGGCAAGCGGCGACCTCCTCTTGGAGCTCCGCGATGTAAAACAATACGAGAAACTACCGCAACTAGTGTCATTTGGGGAGAACCCCATAACAGTGACCCCGCACACTACAATGAACACCACCCGTGGTGTTGTGTCAGATGATGATTTGCTTGAGCTGACTGAAGCGGAACTCCTGGAGGGCTTCAGCGAACAAAATGTGATTAATGTCAGAAGAATTAAGATGAGGCGAGAAGGTGAAGAGATTCAGACGAAGCACTTAATAATCACCTTTGGTTCTAGTTTCTTGCCCGAGTCAATCGAGGCCGGGTATATCAAGCTCCGTGTCAGGCCGTACGTGCCAAACCTACTCCGTTGTTTCAAATGCCAGCGCTTCGGCCACAGCTCGCAGAGCTGCCGAGCTCGTCAAACTTGTGCTAAATGCAGTGCCCAACAACACACCACTGAAACTTGTGAGAACGCTCTCCACTGTGTAAACTGTGATGGGGAGCACGCCGCGTACTCGCGGTCGTGCCCCTCCTGGAAGAAGGAAAAAGAAATAATACCGATCAAAGTAAAAGAGAACATATCGCTCAAAGAGGCACGCAGACGGGTTTCATACCTGCCGAAGAAAAGTTTTGCCGATGTGACGCGTCAGGGGGCAGCGACACAACGGCCACCGGCGGCTGTCCGACCCACATCCAGCGAGTCGGCAGTTACGCCATCTGCCCCCGCGGCGGTTGCAGCTAGCGCTGCTCCGCCAACCCAGCAGACGGGGCCATCGACCCCGAAGGTGGGCGCAGCTGAGGCTGCCTCAACCTCCCCGGCCCCTTCCAGCGTTGGCAACAGCCGGCGCAGCCAAATCCCTCAGGGAGCCCCATCGACCTCCGGGTTGGTGGGTGCAGGGGTCTTGCCCTCCAAGGCGGGACTCTCTCTTTTAACCTCTCGCTCGCAAGAGCACGTTTCCGGCGCCTCACAAGAGGCAATGGACACTACACCTATCCTCAAGGCGCACCAAGCGCCTAAGGAGCGGCGAGGCTCACTCGAACGCTCCAGAAAGGGCAGAACCCCTGTTAGAGGGCCTCGAAAGAGCTCTGTAACCTAAGGCATCACCTCCGTTTCCATACACACAGCACTTATTTACTTTCAATATGGATACACAAATTATTCAATGGAACGTTAGAGGTCTTCTTAGGAACTTTGATGACGTGCAAGAGCTTATCCAAAAACACAATCCAAAAGTGCTGTGTCTACAGGAAACACACTTAAAACCACAACACACAAACTTTCTCCGACCTTATGTCAATTCCGCAAAGATCGCGATGATGGTGTCGTATCATCAGGCGGTGTTGCCATTTTTGTTCATAAAATTATTTCCTGTCAGCGTTTACAGCTACAAACGCCCCTTGAAGGAGTGGCGGTTCGGGCTGTTCTCCTAAACAAACTCATCACCATTAGCTCTCTTTACATACCCCCACATTACAAATTAACGAAACATGAATTTCAATCCTATATAGATCAATTGCCAGAACCTAATGTTGTTCTGGGCGATTTCAATGCGCACAGCTCCCTGTGGGGAACTCTCGTACAGACGCGCGAGGTCGTCTTGTTGAACAGTTCCTTTTTTCTTCAGGTCCGTGCTTGCTGAATAAGAACGAACCCACGTATTACTCCCTAGCAAACAGAACTTTTTCTTCAATAGATCTTAGCATAGTTTCCCCGTCCATACTGCCCGAACTCGAATGGGAAGTTACGAACAATCCTTATGGGAGCGACCACTTCCCTATACTGATAAGAACATCTAAAGAAAACGAATATCCTCCGCAAGCTCCTAGGTGGAAGATAGACACAGCCGACTGGGAGAAATTTCGAACTCTCACTAACATCTCATGGGCCGACATATCTTCTTTAGAAATTGATGCTGCTGTGGAGTATCTTACATCATTCATAATAGATGCCGCATCAGAATGCATATCCGAAGTGAGTGGTCTGGCATGCGAACGACGTGTACCGTGGTGGAACAGCGAATGTAGGATCGCCCGTAAGAGTCAGAACAAGGCGTGGGGGCTGCTACGCGCTTCTCCCCCTGCAGAGAATCTTATGAACTTTAAAAAAATTAAGTCCCAAGGCAGGCGAACCCGCCGATAGGCCAGAAGAGAAAGCTGGCACAAGTTTTATCGAGTATTAACTCGTTTAGGGATGAGGCCAAAGCCTGAAACAGAGTAAATAGGATTACAGGGCGGCAAACACATTCACTCCACCTGGTAAACACACAGGGCGATACACTGCAAGACCAGGAAGACTCACTTGGGGAATATTTGGAGAGCGTGTCAAGTCCAACAAATTATACGCAATCCTTTCTCAAATACAAACAAAGAGAATAACGTAAGCCATTAACAAGAAAAGGTCGAGAGAATGTGCCTTATAACCGTCCTTTTTGTATTGCCGAATTGAGAGCTGCCTTGAGCGCATGCAACAGCTCCGCACCAGGATCTGATAGAATCATGTATGAAATGCTTAAAAACTTACACAATGATACGGAAGCTACACTACTCACACTTTTCAACACCATCTGGGATGCAGCGCACCTTCCAACCGCATGGAAGGAAGCCATTGTGGTCCCTGTTTTGAAACAAGGCAAGGACCCTTCCTCAGTGGCAAGTTACCGCCGATAGCCCTCACAAGTTGCATTTGTAAGGTGTTTGAAAACATGATTAATTGGCGACTCATTTATTTTCTTGAACTTAGCAAAATCCTTGATCCCTATCAGTGCGGCTTCCGAGAAGGGCGCTCCACAACTGACCATCTTGTACGTGTAGAAGCAAATATCCGGGACGCATTTGTACACACAATTCTTCTTATCCATATTCCTCGATATGCAGAAGGCGTACGATACGACGTGGCGTTACGGAATCTTAAGAGACTTCTCAGAAATGGGCATCCATGGTAACATGCTAAACCTAATAGAAAGCTGTCTGTCCAGTCGTACCTTCCGGGTAAAAGTCGGTAATGTACTTTCGCGTCCTTTTACGCAAGAAACAGGTGTACCCCAAGGAGGCGTGCTCAGCTGCACACTCTTCATTGTGAAGATGGACACCCTTCGCGCATCATTACCACCGGCAATCTTTTATTCTGTCTACGTGGACGACATACAAATAGCTTTCAAATCCTGTAACCTCGCAGTGTGCGAGATACAGGTACAGCATGGCCTGAACAAAGTCTCAATGTGGGCAGACAAGAATGGATTAAAGATCAATCCTAACAAAAGCTCTTGTGTTCTTTTTACAAAAAAGAGAGGCCTGGTTCCGGATCCTTCCTTAGAACTGTGTGGACAACGAATACCTATCAGCAAAGAGCACAAATTCCTAGGTATCATACTTGACTACAGACTTACTTTCATTCCACACATTACACATCTGAAAGAAAAATGTCTAAAAACAATAAACTTAATGAAACTTCTATCCCAGACTACATGGGGTAGTGACAGGAAGTGTTTAATGAACCTATACAAGAGCTTAATTCGGTCTCGATTGGATTAGGGTGCTGTAGTATATAACTCCGCCGCCCCGAGCGCGCTAAAGATGCTAGACCCAGTCCACCATCTAGGAATCCGACTGGCCACTGGTGCTTTCAGAACGAGTCCCATACAAAGTCTATATGTAGAACCAAATGAGTGGTCACTCCATCTGCACGATGTGGCCGTGAGGCTTGGCCTTCCGGTCCCAACGTGGGAGCGGCCCGCTTAGTGATTAATTATCACTACTTGCAGGACCACATAAAGTTTTCCTTCCTTCCTTCCTTCCATCTGCAGAGAGCATACATCAGCCAAACATATTTTCTGAAAGTCCACTGAAATCCTCAACATCCGTGTTTTAATACCGTTAATGATATGACATATGCTACACTCCTTCGCAATCGTCCCTCCGTAAGACAGCCTTTCTCGCTGCGAGTGAGGGAGCTTAGTGAAGAAATGCATGTTCCACTCCTCGAGCTTTGCCTAATGCATCCAGCCAAGCTGCTACCTCCTTGGGAGTGGCAGCTGATACAATGCGACACATGTTTCATTCAAGTTACAAAGCACGCTCCTGAGGCCGAAATCAGAATGCACTTCCTAGAACTCCAGCACAAGCATTCCTGTGCAGAGTTCTACACAGACGCTTCGAAGTCAAATGCCGGGGTATCCTATGCAGCCGTCGGCCCATCCTTCTCGTAATCCGACGTACTGCATCCGGAAACAAGCATATTTACGGCCGAGGCCTACGCATTACTCTCTGCTGTGAAGCATACAAGAAAATCGAAACTTCCAAAAGCATTGATCTATACAGACTCCCTAAGCGTCGTGAAGGCCTTAATGTCACTCTGCATGAACCTCCCTAATCTCTTTTTAATGTGTTTCTGTTTTACTGACCACTCTTGTTGCGCATGCTCAGCGCTGATAGCTGGGGTATATATGTTCTGTATCTTTCCGAAAATAAAATAGTTGTGAGGAAGCGCTCGTGTGTCCCCCTTAACTGTGTCCTTGTCAATTGTGCGCGCTGAGCCCGCAAGCAGATCAGAGAGCTCTGTATCATATTGAGTGTCTGCACCGCGCATCGAATGGTCAATCGCTCCTTGATCGTCTGATTCACCACCCATTATCTCGCATGGGAAAAATGGCAGCATTATTTATCGATATCACTACCATTTCTGAACATGCTGCTTCAGATACGTCTCCGCCTCCAAAAGGTATCACGAAACACGCATTCCCCATTTTCCTCACAATCCCCGACATGCACAAAAAGTCAGATATGGCTGTTTCGGCAATATTCCAATTGGCTCAGTCTCACTTGTTCGAAAAGTTTCCAGATTATCTTCAAGTTTTCACAGATGCATCTGTACACAACGACGGTCAAGGCGCCTCTGCAGCTTTTTACTGTCCTTCAACTCACGTACGACGTATCTTTCAAATACCTCATCCAACTTCGTCAACAACTGTGGAACTAGCAGCGATTAATGTTGCACTGAAATACGTGCAAGAGGAGTTAATTACATCGAAGGTTGTCATCTTTACGGACTCCCGTGCTGCCCTTAGCAGGTTACAACGCAGTGAGCTTGATTGTCCACTTGTGCGCAGCATTAATGACTCTGCGAGCAAAATTATATCACGTGGGGTATCTCTCGTTGCTGAATGGATACCTTCACACGTAGGAATCGCGGGAAATGAGGAGGCTGATCGGCTCGCTTCAAGTTGCGCTCATAACAACTGTGACTACCCAGAAATTTAGTGCAAGCTTGATGACGCCCGTCTGCTGATTCGTCGCCACCTACTCAAGCAGCATCCAGATCAGCGCGTCGCAAATGGAACGTTCCCGCCCCGTGTTCGTGGTCGAGGCTTGCCTCGTCGAGCTAGAGCACAACTGCTCAAGCTGAGGGTTGGTTGCGTGAACGTGCACGAATGTTTATACAGACAAGGGCGTGCGGAAAGTCCATTGTGTACGTCTTGTGGCTGCTAGGAGACACTTCAGCACCTTATATTTGAGTGTCCCGCTTTCAGTGCGCAGCGCATGTCGCTAGTGAGAAACTATCATCTCCTTGGCCTGCGGTGTGCGACACTCGAGGAATGTTTATACCCCAGTGGCTGTGCATCTAAACGTGATCAGGCCCATCGCGCCCTACTAACTTTTATAGAACTAACTAACTTAGGTTCATGTTTGTAGCATGAACATTCAACATTCTGTAGTAGCGTGACCTTCAGTGACCGGCCCTACTGTGTGTGATCAGTACTGTACCCTAACGCTTCTTCCTTCGAAGATGGGAGGTGGCGGGTTCAAACACCTTATAGGTTACATTGTGAAGCGACTACCGGGAAACGGTGATTACGTGCCGCTTCACTTGGCGTCTCATCGTGGAGAACACAATTAGCCGCATAGCGAACTAGCCATGGATGTGGTTGATAATTGTGGAGGCTGTTCGACGCGGCGTCACTTTAATTCCGGCTGCAGAGTTCTACTTTAGTCTTTAGATTTGTCCTGTTGCCGTGTTCTACTTTGGTTTTTAGATTTGTCCTGTTGCTCTCCTTTCCTCTTTCCTTTTTCCTCCCCTCCTTCCTATCTTTCATTTCTGTGTTGCTGTCACCTCCCTTCAGAAGAGTAGGCAGGCGTTGTGCCCCTTCCGGTGGCAGTTGCCAGCCTGCTCCTCGCTTTCCCTTTCCTGGTACCTGTGTATATGTGTATATGTGTTCAAAACAAATAATAATAATAAATAATTCCATAAACTTGAAAGACTTGATTATAACGTACTTCGCAGCGTGTTCGGGCTTAGGTGTGGTGACTACGACGATATCTTGAGTGAAGTTTGGGCAGACAACATCTTCACGGGCCTCCTCTTCCGTTAGGCCGGACGCCTCGATGACCGCCGAACCAATCGTGGTGGTGTTCACCTTGTTCAAATTGAGCCCTCCTCGAGGCCTTATAATGATCTTTCTGTGCTCCTCAGGCAGTTGAGGCATCCTCGAAGCTTTGATAATCCGATTCTTCACCATTCCACCGACGGCGGTTTTCTTGATGTCATGCTCTCGCTGATTACGTGGCAATGTGCTCTCCTCATTCACAGCCTTTGTGCTAGCTCGTGATCTCCGGGCAGCCACTACTTGCCAGCCGAAGTCGTCCTGAGCATTGTTTCCTTCAATTTCAGCGAAATGTTCATCTTCCATGCTTGTATCCGCCATACCTGCGGGCAGGTGGTCTTACTAGGCCCAACAGCGGCGCTACTCCTTACTAAGCTTAGCTCCGCTAAGCTCAAGTCGGCGTCTAGGAGCAGAAAATGCTCCGTAAAATTGTTAGAATGCGAGCCCCACCTCGAATCTTGGTGTCAGTCGATTCGCCGTCGCTTCGCGGATCCAGTGGTAGGCTTTTTTTCGTTGTACTCTCAAAATTGGCGAGTGGAGCATATAAAAAAAAAAAAAGACGGAGCCGATGCTTCCACGTCTGCACTGCTTGGCGCTTCTTCTTCTCTCCCAGTAGTTCCCTCTCTGCAGGCAGAACCACGGCCGGGCAGCTGAACAGGCACGCACCGAATAAAAAACTCCCTGCAGTTATGCCAGTAGTTTTTATTCTGTGCGCACCTATTCAGCTGCCCAGCCGTGGTTCTGCCTGCAGAGCGGGAACACTAAAACAAACCGCGCACTTTGACGTGGGATCACGTGTTTGGCAACCAGGTTTGGCTACAATTGCGTTATAAGAGCACTATAAGGCATGCAGTTTTCTGCAGTAATTACTAGAGGGAACACTGGCGCTGCAATCGTTCAGCCACCATTGGAATCATGGGAAGCACATGGATTTGTCTTCGGCCCTGTGGGTTCAGACGTTCTTGAAGCTTTGTTTATTACGCTTTATATGACTTCATTTTCATAGACTAACAGCAATTTATACTTCTCGAGGAGCAGAAAACGCTGCGAACACGCACAATCGCTACTAATCGCAACTGTTCAGCATGTTGAGATTGACAAGTCGTAACGCGCCAAGCGTATAGAGACACTGGCTTGCCCGCAATAAACTCGTAGCAAAGTCTGTGGTTGCGGGTGAGCACGGAGACAAGCTCGGCAGCTCCTGCACCGCATTTTCGGGGGGGGGTCACGTCTAATTACGGCTTCCAAAGGACATTGTGCACATGCGAAGAGGCGTAAATGTAGACACGAGCTTCCCGGGTCCTCTTTCCTTTGTGCCACACTACTAACGCGATAGCGGTAAAGGCATCGTGTCGCAGAATATCTCGTGTCGGTGCCACGGGCGTGGCTTGGCAAATAATTACTCTGAACCACAACAGCGCAGGCCCACCACGTGGCTGATACCTTACCTTACATTCTTTACAAAATTATTCCTCGGAATTTTCAGAATGACACCACATAAACAAATGTCATGAAACAAAACACGGACAGCGCTTGCCTTTTTATATTTCTGTGACATGGTCATGTCTCAACCCCGTCCCGACGCGGCCGGCGCTGCTGGCCTGCTTCTCAACCACGTCTCGAAGTGGCCGTCGTTAGCGGCCTGAAGGAACACAGCAGGAGCAGCAGCAGCAGCCGCCGCCGGAAAGTCGAAGAGGGTGGCAAAGAAATGTTCGCTTTAAAAATGAATGCATCTTTCAATATGGCTTTTCGACTTTTACAGCGAAGCTGTATACCTCTACCGTCCAAGGAAATTTTCGTGTCGTAAGCAAAAGTACGTGGGCCGATCGCGGAGATACTGCAAAGCGGTTTTACCCGCGGCGGAGGTGAAGCAGGCGATAAGCACTTCCCATACGTCGGCTCATCTCGAAGATAGTGCAACGCCGGACCGACTCGCGACGGAGGTGCAGTTCACCATTAAGAGGCCCACATACGAAGTTTCGCTGGTCATCCTTCTACACAGATTGGAAGGGCACTGAGTTTGTTTGGTTTTGCATTCTCATTCACAACTGTACGGGCGTTCGAGCTCTGACGCCTTTTATACTGAACGCCAGCCTTGTGAACACGTCACCAAAGCCTCACATACGGCGCATGCTTGCGCCAGGGACAGACTTGGCATTACGACATTCGATCTCTACACGAAACAAGGCGACACGAAAGAAAGCGGACCAGGGACCACAGTTTATCTTTGACACAATTAGTGATATCACTGTCTGCATGCTCTGATTGGCTATGCCAATGGTCGTAATACATTTGCTAAACTGACGTGTCGCGCCAGATCCCACGTAAAGTAAAAATTGAAATACTCCGCAGCGTTACCAAATGATCAATTGAGAATATCAGCCAGTTGCAGTGTGTCAAGTACGGTTAAAGCTGTCATCTTTCTTGTGGTCATGACGCTTCACGCCGTTGAAAGAGTAATCACAAAGACGGTAAGTCCGAGTACCCTGAAGCCTTTATGTTACCGGTCACCTAGCTGCAAGAAGGTGTAAGGGCTCAGGTAAAGATCATGAACAATGCATAGTAGAAACCATTTAAACATAAGTACAAAGAGCGACGGCTAAAGAAGACATTGCTCGGCGATAGTGTTTATTTTGGGCCACTGAAATGTATAATGCAACTGCTTGAATGGAACACCCTCGATGGAAATTCAGTTAGAAATCTCTGTAGATATGAAGGTGAAAGTGCTATCTTTTATTGTGAGGTCTACTTGGTCGTAAGAGACTGCGGATTGTCTAATAATTCGACATTCCCATTGAGCGTCTCTCTCCTATTTGAGAGCTGACATTTCTGGTGTTCGAATACATTCAGAAATGCATACGGTCGATGTATTTAGTAAGTTACCTGCGGCTCTGTGGACACACAATGTCGAGGTATTTTTCAATGATTTCATATTGCGACTTTCACAGTGTCATGAGCTGTCACACTTGAATATGTGTTTTATACGGTGAGTGAAGATGTTGGCGTCACCGGCGCATAGCGCTCTTGTAATTTCCGCTGTTGTTGGAGCTGTCGTTGGTGTAATTAATAATGTTATATTTCTCTCTGAAATTAAACTGCGAAAATGAGACACGGCTGCCACTGGACGTGCAAGATCTACTGTATTGTCGCATGTTACGGATGTAAATTGGCCTCCATATTGGAATAAAATCGTTGCTTGGGTACTAATGGCGTTTAGGCAAGGAGGGCTTTTTTATGTTATTGCCAGAGGACTTCCCCGCAAATGGGTAAATTTATCGCCTTTCTTCTACTACCAGCGGGTTCGGGACCAAGAACTGCAGCCCTCTGGGCCCAGTCTCCCTCACAGCAAGAAAATGGAAAGTGTGTTTTAGTACACCTATAGTATGGTCGAACCATAAAATCACCGAACGATGAATCACCGAACTGAATTTGAAATGCACATTACTCGTGTTCCCCAAATAAATGTGCGAGGCAGGAGTCCAGAATGAGCTTTTGTGATTTAATTTGTCAATATTCACCGACACGCTACGGAAGGTTTAGAGGTCACATCAATAAATTTCGCCGCATTTTAGTATCGCTACATCATATTAAATAAGAAGGCAAAGTCATGAGATGCACAGTGTTCTTCTTTTTTTTTTTTTGTAACGGCAAATGCACGTGTAGGGGAGTTGCGCAGCGGTTCTGTGCGGCTAGAAGATCCGCCGGTGAAAGGCGTTGGTGTGCGCGGCAGTGGGTTTGGTATCACAAGCCGGCAACGTAAGCTCCACCGGAGCACTGAATTTGCTTTAAACCATAATTATGAATGAGAAAAAGAAATAACGCAGAACTCGTTTCACGATGACTGTTGACCGTAATATTTTTTTTTCATATTTTTTCTGAAGTCATATTTTTTTGACACGCGTAGTGGAAATTCTGTGAATTTTGTTGCTTCGGCTATATTCCACACGCTCTAATATCATCCCACTTTGGTATGACATCCACTTGCCATGGACTCCCATGAGCACGAAGGCATGACGACGCTGTTTGACGCTGACGCAGTGACGATGGAATGAGAAAAAAATAATTATATCGATTGAACAATAAATGTGTATGACGACAGTGGCACGATGGCAATGAGATGTTCATTCTTAAAATATGACGCTCATGTAACAACGACAGCCTGAGGAGGGCAGCATGAGTAAATGAGATGGCGAGTGGGTCACAACGATGGAGTGACGATGACTGTAGGGGGAGATGAGCATGACGGCATGACGACGACAGTATGCGAATGGATGCATGAAAGCGTGTGTGTTACGACGACGCAGAGATGTAAATGGAAAGACAACGGCGACATAATCGCTATCTAATGGCGACATCATCGTTAAAATAGAATGACGAACAAGGAAGGCGTCAATAGATCGACGAAGGTGGTACGACGACGGCGTGACGATAATTGAATGACGATACTGAAATGATGACAATGATAAAATGACAGCGTGACGACGATGGCATGAAGACAATGAGGTGCCGTAGTTATGGGAACAACGATGGAACGAAGGCGACGGCATCCAGACCACGGAATGACAGCGCATGCATGATGACGACTGTATGACGTCGAGTGTGTAATGACGATGGCATGACAACAGCATGAGGACAATGCAATGACGGCGAGTACGTAATGACAGTGGCCTGACGACTGCACAACGACAGCAAGATCGCGAACCTGGAATGACGACAATGGAACGACCACGTCGACATCACGACCAGGAGCACCTTTTAGGAGAAAGCTTAAGCTCGGGGGCTCCTATCTTAATACATAAGAAAGGAGAAATCGTTTTTCTCGGCAACTGCTGCACCAAATATGACGAGGTTCGTCGCATTTAAAGATGGAAGGAAAATGTAGTGACTGTTGGTAGCGAATGTTCGATTTAGGCCGTTGATGTTTTAACAAATATTGTTGAAAATAGCTCATTTTCTGAAAACGAAACTATCTAGTTTACGACTCTGTAAGTCAGCAATGAGAAACGATATCGCACTTCTGCCAATTACATGTAATAGTACATCTAAATCAGACAAACGTAATGTATCATACATAGGTCTCAGTTGCACCACTAATAGGTGAGTAGGACTTTGGCAAAACGCTCGTAAACAATGTGACAAATTGATGCAAGATATTAATTGATGTATCAAATTTGTCCGCTCTGGATCGTCTAACGGATGCTTTTGACAAAACTGCCATATTTGTTTTTGACGGAGAGCTACGTGTTTGTGAACCTCCTTGCTTCTTTTTTTATGTTACCGCTCTTTGAAAAATTAGTATTTTTAAATTCTGGTTCTAGATCGATATTTTGCTTCCAATAGTTGCTAGAATTTATTCTTTCCTCTCAAATGCAACAACATTGAAATCGGACCAGTGGTTATGTCAGAACGTGTCTGGCGTTGTAGCGTTGTACATGTATTAGAGTTGGCGGCATCGGAGTTGGGCCCGAGCTAAAGCTTCCTCTTAAAAATGACCCTCATTTCACGAAGTGAACTCTTGTTTCCCGCGAGCGTACTTTCTTTCATTTCTGCCTCTTTCTTGTCTTCCCAAGCACCGATACAGAACTGATTACGCGCCTCTGCGAGCGCTGAGCGATCCGCTCCGCTCCGCAATGCCCTACCTGTGCATGTTGGCACCACGCCAGCTGTGCCGATGACATCGTTCGCAAAGTCGCTCGCCTATTCTTGTCTACGTCATCCATCCTTTGCCGTGACAGCTGCGCCGCTGACCTCATACTTGGCGCTGTGGCAATTTTTATCGTCGAGCTTCATGCACCCGCATTGTAAATCAAGGGGGGGGGGGGGGGGGCATTATGGGCGCGCGCAAAAGTTACATTTTGTTTACTGCCCTCGAATAGAAAACGTAATTGCGCGGTTCAGTTCATAACCTGATCCGTATTTTTGCATCTAGCATCGCGTTGTACCGGCTTCACGTTGGAAGCCACCTAGGAATCATGTGGCCGTGGTGGTAGAAACTGATGGCGTTGTCATCATCTACTGTGAATCAACTAGCACCTAGTAACGCAGCCGGCCTGGGAGTCAAAGCAGCTGTGTGCACAGGGCGTTGGCGAGAGCGCGTAATCAAACTCCGGCGGTGGCAAAGCCTGCGCACATTGCAAGAACACGCGTTTCATATAGCGCACACTGTTGAAGAGGTAAGGTCGTGTAGCCAAGTACATGAAAAAGGGCGAAGGAATAGCGCCCAATACATTGTAATGTTTGCATGGTCATCGGTGGATGTCGGGGCGTGGCAAGACAGGCCCATAGTTCTTCTGAAACTTTGAGAACTCACTTATTGAGCTTAGCTGCCTTTATTAATTCAGTAGTTCAGATTGCCATACGTATGCCAACGTTTTTCATTTGATAAACCTAATGGAATAGAAGAAGAGATGTTTAGCAAAAGTGTCACTCTAATGATACAGATTTCACTGTATTGAATTTAAATGGAATATTATTAACGCGCCACTGGTTTCCATCACGCCTCCATGCCTCACTTGGGCGTGGTGCTATGAATAAGCCAGCTTTTGCTCGATCACTTGGTACTATTGACCATCCTTATGATTTTGGGTGATTAAGCCCCGTTAACAAGCACCTGAGCCTTACCAGCTGCCAGTTTGTTGTTGGCTTTCGGTGTAATGCCCTTGCCCAGTCGAGCCTGTGATGCGAAATGGAGTTGTCCTGAACGGCGCCCTGTAGTCGCTGCACGCTACGTGCACATCAAACCACAAGTTGTATCGGTGTCACCAAGCATGCTACGTGTCTGTGCGTTGACTTTTGCGTGGTATTAAAGCAGATATTGTACTCTTTGTATTAGCCTTCCCTGCCATGTCATTCACTGGAAAGATCCTGGGCTATCATCATCACAGCTATCTGTCGCAGGTCATCTTTTGAAAAACTCAAGCATATCCTACATACTGTGGGAATCGATGTTATCCAAAGCAATTTGCTGGCAACTCCCTACGCAACATCGTTTGGAATTACGTAAAGCTCTGCCAGGCGGATCAACGCGTTTGTGAAAAACGAGCAGCTATGTGTCTGGCGCGTGTGCGACCGCAGCAGCACGACAACGGCGGCGCTGGTTGTGTGACGCCAACGGCATGATTTGCAGTCCAGTCGTTTTACGTGAGCTTACGACATGCCGATTGCAGTGTTCCTAATAGGTACAGGATAAGCGTAAGCAATATACATGAAGACTGCGAAGTAATCAGCTACTGCGTGTTATGCAGTCGTACGTACCTATAGCTACGTCATCTGTGTATGTTCAAATGGTGATGGCATTCGCACTCCTGCGATAAAGCGTTAAACCCTGTACAAGATAGGCCGATTGAGTAGCGTTGGCTGCTACATGCAAAGCACTGGAAGTTGTGGGCCGATCCCGGAGACTGTGCAGTGTAACATAGCGTCTATAAGCACGAGCTGGCATTACGAAGGAACACGAGAGCATGTTTACCAGTGAAGGCAAACGAACAAACTCCAAAACAGATCCAAAGCTCAACATGCAGCCCAAATTTTCCAGCTGGAAGGCCCTGAACCGAGTTAGTGAATACTCCGCAGAATAGGGCATAGGTGCCGGGGAGGACTTACGCTTCCTTCAGAAACACCGCCTTGGGAGCCCACAGATTTAACTGATCACCTGCGTATGCAGTATTCCCCTTTTCGCCACGTTCAGTGTAGGGTAACAAACCGGTTGCTCGTCTGGTTGACCTCCCTGCCTTTCCTGTCCTTGCTCTCTCTCTCTCTCTGCGCATGCCACGTAACATTGGGGCTCATAATCATGCGTACAAGTGCGATATGCGGCAACCAAGCATGCGGAGGAGATCGCTAACCATGAAGACACGCACCAAGATGTCAGAAACATCTATAAAGGCGCAGCAGTAATCAACGAAACGGATGCTATAGCGTTGTACTACGTCGAGGATGTCACAACAAAGGCAGCGTCTTTCATGGGCGACCTACTACAACGGAAGCGGAACTAAGCGCGACCAAGCAGCACCACAGCAGCATTCGTTCGAGTCGGGCACCCAGCACAGATATATATGTACACAGACTCGCAGGAAACCGCAAGAGAGTGTGAGTCTCACAGGATGGCGGAGACGGACAGTAAGAAAGATTAGCTCACTGACGCGCTCGCTGGGTAAAATCTAGCATGCAAACCTTGTCATGGCCTGTTGGGCGTACACTAACTTCACACCGAATTCCAGCCCAGACCAAGATTCTAGGGAATCAGTGGGCTCATTAGGTTACGAAGAAGGAGCTATTAGACACCCCCGCACAAAGCCCTAAGCGGACAAGCAGTACAGATGCAACGCCACACGAAGAGGAATAGAACCATGAGGAATACATCAGAAACACGAAAGCATTACGTAAGGCTGCGCTGAAAAGCCTGAAGCCTGAAGAGCGTGACTCAATCCTGCAAGCTAGGGTGTGGGGCTCTGCCCACGAATAGTAAGAACCGACACGGCCCCTACACCGGCGAGGCCAATCACAAGAGGCTCTAGTGTAGCTGCGACGCATACTATTATGCACTGCTGCTCAGACTGCTGCAGTGGAGCATGAGCCACATCTTCCACCGTATGTGGCATTGCCCAAGGCTCGCGAGGCATCAACGGAAATGTATCCTGAAGCTTCCCGCATCGCTATGGCCAGCAAATTTGCAGCGTTGGACAATGCCAAGGGGAACCAGAGAACACAAAGCACATCATGTGCTCCCTCGTGGACTACCTCTTAGAGGCACAGCTGTTCATGTACTTTTAGCCGCACCCCCTCTTTATAACTCCGTCGCCTTTCTCTTCTTCCCTAGATGATAACTGCCTAGAGGGTAGGTCGCACCCATGTATATATATATATTGAAATATTTTATAACAACACTTCTGTAGCCGGCTTTGCCACAGAAGGAGTATGAGGCAGGGAATATTTACCCATACCTACCGCCATACCGCAAAGCCTCTGGAATGAGGCAAAGAATGCGTGGCATCATAAAGACAAGTCACATTTTACGAATTATGTATTGGAGTGCATTCATCTGTTTGAATTCATTTTACCCAAAAATATGGAAGACATTTGATTCGTGGCTTCTTTCTAGTGCGAATTTATAACTTTGGTAGCAACGCACTTTGCATGAAGACTAGGCACATGTATTCAATGTAGGGAAATGATAGATATGCCAGTTTTACCACTCTATTCACATATTCCAGGTTGTTACCCGGCATGACTATGATAATTTCTGATTTGCCTTCATTACTTACGTGCGACGTTAAGTTAACGCTTTATTTCTTTATTTTGTCCTGTACCACCCTTATTCATATCATAGAGACGTGGCTACCTCCTACATTGGAAGGGGTGTTCCAGATGGGCCTGCACGTTCGAGCCAGAAAGCAATCTGAACCAGGAATGCCTGCGCTGCTTTCACAATCCCATCACGCCAGAAGGAGTCAGAGTTCAGTATGCGGCTGACATTCTGCAACATGAAGTGCAAAAAAAGCTGCGATATAGAAGACGCTCGAACGGATCAGTCGTACTTCCATTCGACATGGACATCTTTCGTTGGGTTTTCAAGGGAAAAGGACGTCCTCTTGATAAGCAATGGATATTATGTGAAAAACAAGACTTTACTAGGCTCCCACTGGCTGAAGGCTGGTTTACTTCAGTGAACGCTGCTTGCGAAACAGTACAGGTAGTGTTTCCTGTGCGCGTAAAGGGCACAGTTCGTTTGAGTAAATCTCCTGGAAAAGAGGGTTTAGGATTCCCCGTCGAACGGCTCCATATCTTCATGGCAACAGAAGGTGTGCCCCATTGCGATGCAAGAGATCCCTAAAGCTAGTGTACAAACTTTGTCATGACGTGTTTTTGGAATGAATTGTGCTGTGTAGTCTTGTCGGCGTTTTCTTCCGGAAATAATAAAGACGTTACTGCAATGAAAATTTATAATATTTTTTGTGTAAGCTGGAAATTTTTTCCTTCCAACAAAATGCGACCACACGAAAAGTTCCTTTCCTTGGAGCACTTTATAGTAGCAGAGCTAACCTGCCAATTGAAAAAAGAACATCGTGTGAGCTATGAATTTGCACTCCAGTGTCTGTGAAATGCCGACATAAATTATTTGCATCAACGAAAGTAGCGATGAGACAAGAAAGAACGATAACATTAACCTACGTTGCAGTTATACCATGGAATCCCGTGATGAATGAATATTTTGCGTGGTTTTCAATAGGTAACATGGTGGTGGCCAAGCCTCATATGCCACCTCGTATAACACGTACCGAGGTTCCTACTTTTTCGCAGGAATAGTGGACGCGTGTCGGCGCTTCCTCCGAGCAATACACCGCAGTATCGCCTGCTGCTAACTCCTAGGCTGTACATCACAATTCTTTCGCCACTTTTTCAATGTTTGTGACTCTTCCACTTCGCAGCCTCTCGCCCATCGAATTCAATACTTTTTTGGCACGTCTGAAGTTGGATCGCTGAAGATCTTGACTGGACACACCGAAGAGAATACAGAATACCACGCAGAATACGAACTCACCAACTCTACAACCTTGCCACGCTTACTGTCCGCAATTCAGCCATGCGATGCAGTTGTATTGTGTCTTTCAAACTTGCAGAATTTCGTAAAAGTAGTCAAAATTGTCTCAATACTGCAACATTGCTTCACTACAAAACACATTATAAGACGAAGCAGCGGCTGAGAATCAGAGGTAACTAGAAAGCGCAATTCCTTCTCTAGCAACCAGTAGTTCTGTAAGGCTCACAGTGTAATATCGTATTTCTGTGGGCGCTTGTTTTTACTAACCTAGGTTTAGCCAGCCGCGGCGGCATTCTAATCACAACAAGAGGCAGAAATAGTGTTTCTTGCAAAAGTACTTCATGAAGGCAAATAGTGCTCTGCATCAATTGGCTACATGTTTTGGAATACAATCACAGAGGGTCGAGCGCAATATGTAGAACGTTTGGCGTGGAATGACAAAAATGGGAGATCAACGAGAATTCAGAAAAACATTGTCAAACACATTGCTTGAATGCTAATCGCGTTACCATCAACAGTCATTGAAACACGGGTTATACCGAACTTTTTATTTGAATATATATATATATATATATATTCTCGCGTATACCTTGCTGGGGTACACAAGCTGAATCAGATACAGGCGGTTGCACTTTACACAAACGCAAGCGGCGACGCGCGATGCCGAGACGAACCGAGGCAAAACAAAAAAAAAAGGAAGAAAGTCGCCTGAGCCGTCAATATCGCCGCCTCAGATTTCGTCACGATGGCACCGTCACCATAGGCACGACTCCGTGAGCCGCTACCGGCAGCTCACTGTCTTCAAGCCAGCGACGCGCTAAACCTGCACCATCATTGCGTCATGCTTCACTTCTACGATCACGCAAGCTTCCGGCGGCATACGTTCGCTGGTATATTGATAGTAAATCTGTGAACTGCTTGCCTTCGAATAAACAGCGTTAAGAGGAAGCTTTAGCTCGGGTACTCCTATCTAAATTGTTGTAAAAGGATAATTTGTTTTTCTGGGCAACCACTGCACCAAATTTGGCGACTTGTGTTGCATTTAAAAGAACGAGTTAAAATCTAGTGATTGTTGGTTTCGAATTTTCGATTTAGGTTGTCATTTTTTTATTAAAAAGTGACTAAAAGGGGAAATTTTCAGGAAACGAAACTATCAAGTTTACAACGCGGTAACTCAGCAAAGAAAAATGATGTAACAAATATGTGAATTGCATCTAATAGTACATCTACAGCGGACAAAATTGATACGTTACACGTGACTCAAGAAATTTAGTAATATGTAAATACAGCTTTTGCGTAACCCTTGTACACAACGTAGGAAATTCACGTAACATATCAAATGACATATCAAATTTGTCCGCTTTCAATGATCTGAAAATTGAGGCCCTAAATCGAAATTCCGCTTCCCACAGTCACTAGAACTTAACCTTCTCTCTCAAATGCGACAAATTTGATTAAAATCGGTCAGGGGTTATCTCCGAAAAACGTTTTTGCGTCGTGCAGGTATTTGAATAGGCCGCGTCGGAGTTGGGCCCGAGCTAAAGCCTCCTCTTAATCAAAATACAACAGAATCGTTCGTTCAGCTTTCAAATAACATTTCTGTGACCTCTAAATTGGCGCAATGACGTTACGCTTTTTGATTGTTATTGTGTTTATGTATTGCACCGTTGTATGTTCATGTTTATTTCTGTTACGTATAGTGTTACAATGTTTTTGTTGTGTTCTTAATCGCTAATTGACATTTGTAATTTACTTTGCTGCATGTACCAACTCCTGCTCGGGCCCGAATAGGGCCTGCAGTATTTCTAAATAAATAAAAAGAAAAATCGAAACCACACTGGGCACCAGGAACACGCTTACGGAGCCACATTAATGACATCAGAAAAGGCTACGTGCGGTCAGGTTGACTTTACAGACTTTCTTTTTCTGCGTCAGTTACGCTTTCCGAGACCGCTAATTGGAAAATATTTGTTCGCATAGCTCTTACAGAAGCATGTTTAATCAAAATGTCTTCGCTCGGCTAGATAATATCGAGGACGGCCTCCAAACTACTAATTTTCTTTAGCCATTTAAGATCAATATTTGTAAATATAGTTAATGTACCTTCATTAATTACGCACCCAACGTTTCAACTTGTCCGTATCTAGAGGTTTCCAATATGAACGCTCGTATAATAAAATCATCTTACCATGGCTTATATTGATTGGTATTTTTATTTGGTGCAGTTAAAAACAGCCGGCATAATGAGAGTGCAGTAGGCTTCCTGTGAAGCAAGTGTGAAAGCATGGACAGGTTTTCTTGGCACAAATCCAGTTCATGAGCTTAAACGCACGTGCCAAGCCGTGCACTTCAGCCTTTGCAATGGATTCTTCTACATTATACAAGAAACACCTCAGCGCTACAGTATATCACAGAAAGTATGCGATGACATTATGTGCACTCCGGATTACATTTCTGAGCGTTGCTGGCATCAGGCACAATTTCCTGGTGTCATTAAGAATAAAAGATTGGCTGTGGTTTAGCTCTGGTTAAACCTGGTTGAATTGTGAAAGCAATCTTTCCTGGGCACGTTGCAACCTATTTCTCTCATTCTTCCTAGCTTGCTTAGCTTTCGCCTTAGAATTTAACTGTTCCGAAGCAGTGGAGCAACTAGATTCAGATACAGACTCCTCGTCGGTAACTTCCATGGCGAGACATCAACCAACGCGTAGCGTCCAGTGAAGCCGCCACGGAGCGAGCGCAAGGCGAGAAGGTCGTCATATCAACGGAGGAGAGACCACCTGTTAGGCGCGGCGCCGGCACGGGGGCCACGGCACACGTGACGGGCGGCTCCCTTCTAGCTGCGGCGGGGAGCAAGCTGACGTCACACGTCATCATAGCAACGGAGAGAGCTGACGTCACACCACCTGCTAAGCGCAGCGCCGGCTATGGGGGAGGGGGGCACGGCATACGCGACGAAAGGTTAGACCTGGCGTAGTATTGCTTTCGCGATAAAAGTCGGGGTGCGTTCAAGCTTTGCCTTTAAGAGTGGAACACGATAGCATTCAAAGATTCCCGACTGCTTCTCGCGCTTCCCGGCAACTGCAGCTTATGTAACTGTAATGTTTACCGGGAAACGCTGGCGGCGAACGCTATGCACGAAGACGAGCGTTCTGGCAGAAACACGGCCTCTTGCGTGGGCCGATCTCGGAAGTAGTTCACAGCCGCATCAAGAAAATTGCATCATTTTCGGGTTTTTAACGTTGTTTCGCACTTTTAACATTCCAGTTTTAGAAGAAAGGAAGGAAGGAAAGAAGGAAAAAGAGAAACAGAGGGCAGGGAAGTTAACCAGAATAATGTCCGGTTGGCTACCCTACACCAGGGGAACCGTGAAGGGAAAAACAAGATGACAGGGCGAGAGAGGAGGGAAGGAAAAAAGAAAATTAGCGGTGCGTTCGCTGATGCGTGTGGTCTAATAGTAGTTGCACTAATAGTCACAGAGGTTCCCACAAGCCCGTCGTCCTCAAGAAGCACAAAAGGGCCTTCACCGCTTTATGGGCCGACAAGCGATGGGCGCGGTGTTCTAGCAGCACCTGCATAGAAAGCGGCCGATTGTCGAGTTTTCGGTGAGCGTTAGCAAGTTCTTGTTTTTTTGGGGCATATCGTGGACAGTGGCGCCGCATTTGTTCGATATTATATTCGGTGCCGCAGACCTCGCATGCTGAACTGTCTGTCACTTCGAATAATGTAGAGTATGCCTTTGTGAAGGCAACTCCTAACCAAAGGCCACAGAGAAGCGTAGCTTCACGTCCAGGAAGTCCGAATGGAGGTCGGAGTTACACTGAAGGGTTTATTCGATGCAGTCGTGTAGGTCTTAAGTTTTATTAATTTAAATTAAATTGTGGGGTTTTACGCGCCAAAACGTCTTTCTGATTATGAGGCACGCCGTAGCGGAGGACTCCGCAAATTCTGACCACCTGGGGTTAGTCTTAAGTTTGGCGAGTTCCACTCGGTCAGTGAGAGACTGCGTGCCAGGTGTCGAAGCTGCCTTGCGGCGTCTGTCCTCGAAAGCGGAATTGGAACGCTGTTCTCTTCTTGATGTAATGTGTGAGCAGCGTTGTCGGCGGAATCATTGCCACTGATTCCACCATTGCCAGGTACCCATTGAAAGACAACCTCGTGACCTTTTTGTTGGACGTGATGGTGAAGTTTCACGATTTCGTATGTCAGCTGTTCATGCCAACCGCACCGTAGAACTCAGTGCGTGCACTGTAATGCCGGTCTTGAGTCGAACATAGCCCATTTTCCCAGTTTTAGGAGATTTAACATAAAGCGCATGCGCTGTCGATCTAGCAAGGCATGGCATGTACATACGCCGAAGTATGTACAAACATTTTTGCTCACTGACAATGCCGCCGACGCCGACACGAGGTTTTATGAGACACTGGGCCCTTAACGCTTTCGCGATAGAACAGCTGCCTGGGGGAAGCATTGGATATATACCGTATTTACTCGCATAATGCTCGCACTCGCGTAATGCTCGCACCCCCCACATTGGCTATCAAAAATTGGAAATTTTTTTTCCCCGCATAATCATCGCACCCCCAAAATTACTGCCGCGAGCCGTCTGCTTGTCGTAGCGATCGCCATGGTTGGACGCGCGTGCTACTAGGCGGCGGTACTGTGGTATCATCCGCTGCCACCGCCGCTACCGCTCATCCACTCACCACCGCTACGCCATTTTGCGAAGGTGTCTCCAGCTCTCTGGTGTCACGTAGGTCTCGTTTGCCTTGTTCGCGTGTTGCACCGTGCTCTTTGTGCCACTTCGTCATGGGACGCTACGCAAGCTACACAGCTGCTTTTAAGCTAAAAGCTATTGAGTATGCGTTAGAACATGGCAACCGCGCCGCCAGCAGACACTTCGGCGTCAACGAGTTTTGCGTCCGGTATTGGAGACGGCAGCACGACGAACTCAAGACGACTGGTAAGACGCGCCGGGCCTTCCGTGGACCGTAGACTGGGAAATGTCCTGCCGTCGAATCCTCTTTACTGGAATATATCAAGGCTCGACGAGCGGATAGAATTACCGACGAGCGGAGAGTACAATTGCCTGCAGGACGTACGCAACGCGAGTAGTGACGGGGGGGGGGGGGGGGTTGCGCGCGGCAAATAAAGTGCTTTAGCAGCGTGAGCTTACGTTCACCCTGTACTTTCATAACGAAGGTAAGTTACGCTTGAAAGTAATGTTTTCGTTATATTTACAATTGCGGACCTGACAATCCTGATCTTGCACCCATTCATCTTTGCATTTAACACTCCGAAACATTTGCTTGAAAATTTTCCCCGCATAATTATCGCACCCCCAAACTTCGCGTTGATTTTCAGGGAAAAAAAGTGCGAGGATTACGCGAGTAAATACGGTATACTTCAGTACTTTGCAACAGATGGAGCAGCGCCCTACATGTACGTGAGAATGAACAGTACTAAAGTTTTAGGATGGGTGTTTGCGGCATACATTTTGGCTGTCTAATCATCATCATCAGCAGCAGCAGCCTGGTTACGCCCACTGCAGGGCAAAGGCCCCTCCCATACTTCTCCAACTACCCCGGTCACGTACTAATTGCGGCCATGTTGTCCCTGCAAACTTCTTAATGTCATCCGCCCACGTAACCTTCTGCCGCCCCCTGCTACGCTTCCCTTCCCTTGGAATCCAGTCCGTAACCCTTAATGACCATCGGTTATCTTCCCTCCTCATTACATGTCCAGCACCTGCCCATTTCTTTTTCTTGATTTCAACTATGTCATTACCCGCGTTTGATCCCTCACCCAATCTTCTCTTTTCTTATCCCTTAACGTTACACCCATCATTCTTCTTTCCATAGCTCGTTGCGTCGTCCTCAATTTAAGCAGAACTCTTTTCGTCAGCCTCCAGGTTTCTGCCCCATAAGTGAATACTGGTAAGACACAGCTCTTGTACACTTTTCTCTTGAGGGATAGTGGCAACCTGCTGTTCATGATTTCGGAATGCCTGCCAAATTCTTATTCTTCTGGTTATTTCGGTCTCATGATCCGTATCCGTGGTCACTACCTGCCCTACGTAGACATATTCCCTTACCACTTCCAGTGCCTCGCTACCTATCGTAAGCTGTTGTTCCCTTCCGAGGCTGTTAAACATTGGTTCAGTTTTCTGCAGATTAATTTTCAGACCCACCCTTCTGCTTTGCCTCTCCAGGTCAGTAAGCATGCATTTCAATTGGTCTCCTGAGTTACTAAGCAAGGCAATATCATCAGCGAATCTCAAGTTGCTAAGGTATTCTCCATCAACTTTTATCCCCAATTCTTCCCAGTCGAAGTCTCTGAATACCTCTTGTAAACACGCTGTGAATAGCATTGGAGAGATCGTATCTCCCTGTCTGACGCCTTTCTTTATTGGGATTTTGTTGCTTTCTTTATGGAGGACTACGGTGGCTGTGGCGCCGCTACAAATATCTTTCAGTATTTTTACATATGGCTCATGTACACCCTGATTCCGTAATGCATCCATGACTGCTGAGGTTTCGACTGAACCAAACGCTTTTTCGTAATCTATGAAAGCTATATATAAGGCTTGGTTATATTCCGCACACTTCTCTTTCACCTGATTGATAGTGTGAATATGGTCTATTGTTGAGTAGCCTTTACGGAATCTGCCTGGTCCTTTGGTTGACAGAAGTCTAACGTGTTCCTGATTGTATTTGCGATTACCTTAGTAAACACTTTGTAGGCAACGGACAGTAAGCTGATCGGTCTATAATTTTTTCAAATCTTTGGCGTCCCCTTTCTTATGGATTAGGATTATGTTAGCGTTCTTCCAAGACTCCGGCACGCCAGAGGTTCTGGGGCATTGAGTATATAGGGTGGCCAGTCTTTCTAGAACAATGTACCCACCACCTTTCAACAAATCTGCTGTTACCTGACCCTCCCCAGCTGCCTTCCCCCTTTGCCTAGCTCCCAAGGCGGTCTTTACTTCTTCCGGCATTACTTGTGGGATTTCAAGTTCCTCTAGACTATTCTCTCTCACATTATCGTCGTGCGTGCTACTGGTACTGTATGAATCTATATAGAACTCTTCAGCCACTTGAACTATCTCATCCATATTAGTAACCATATTGCCGGCTTTGTCTCTTAACGCATACGTCTGATTCTTGCCTATTCCTAGCTTCTTCTTCACCGCTTTTAGGGTTCCTCCGTTCCTGTGAGCATGTTCAATTCTATTCATACTATAGTTCCTTATGTCAGCTGTCTTACGCTTGTTGATTAACTTAGAAAGTTCTGCCAGTTCTGTTCTAGCTATAGGGTTAGAGGCTCACACATTGGCGTTTCTTGATCAGATCTTTCGTAGCATGCTGGTATCCTGTCTAACGGAGTTACCACCGAATTCTATTGCACACTCCTTAATGATGCCCATAAGATTGTCCTTCATTGCTTCAACACTAAGGTCCTCTTCTCGAGTTAAAGCCGAGTACCTGTTCTGGTAGCTTGATGCGGAATTCCTCTAGTTTCCCTCTTACCGCTAACTCATTGACTGGCTTCTGATGTACCAGTTTCTTCCGTTCCCTCCTCAAGTCTAGGCTAATTCGAGTTCTTACCATCGTATGGTCACTGCAGCGCACCTTGCGAAGCACGTCCACATCTTGTATGATGCCAGGGTTAGCGCAGAGTATGAAGCCTATTTCATTTCTAGTCTCGCCATTTGGGCTCCTCCACGTCCACTTTCGGCTAACCCGCTTTCGGAAGAAGGTATTCATTATCCGCATATTATTCTATTTTGCAAGTTCTACTAATAACTCTCCCCTGCTATTCCTAGAGCCTATGCCATATTCCCCCACTGACTTGTCTCCAGCCTGCTTCTTGCCTACCTTGGCATTGAAGTCGCCCATCAGTATAGTGTATATTGTTTTGACTTTACCCATCACCGATTCCACGTCTTCATAAAAGCTTTCGACTTCCTGGTCCTCATGACTGGATGTAGGGGCGTAGACCTGTACTACCTTCAATTTGTACGTCTTATTAAGTTTCACAAGATCTGCCACCCTCTCATTAATGCTATAGAATTTCTCTATGTTACCAGCTATATCCTTATTAATCAGGAATCCGACTCCTAGTCCTCGTCTCTCTGCTAAGCCCCGGTAGCACAGTATGTGTCCGCTTTTTAGCACTGTATATGCTTCTTTGGTCCTCCTAACCTCACTGAGCCCTATCATATCCCCTTTACTACCCTTAAATTCCTCCAATAACACTGCTAGACTCGCCTCACTAGAAACGTTCTAACGTTAAACGTTGCTAGGCTAGGTTCAAATTCCAATGGCGGCTGTCCGGTCACGGTATTACGACATTTACTTGCGGTATTTACAATGGTATTTACGGTATTTACAACGTTAAACGTTGCCAAGTTCAAATTTCAATGGTGGCCTGTCCGGTTACGGTATTACGGTATTTAATTGCGGTATTTACTTTCTTTTGGTCTTAACATCAGACAGGTTAAACCTGTGCAGTTTAGCCTGTCTAATGTTAAGACCTAAAGAAAGTAAGTACCGTAATTTTGTGACAGTTATTGCTGACATATGTAAAGTCACGTGAAATATGAGCTCCGACTCAGTGCCCATGATGGAACTGGGCCCTGGACTACAGGGCTACATTGACATGTGAAATACTGGTTTAATAACTACGAGTAACCTGAAAGTGTTTAGCTCTGGAACTTTTTGTGTGTCTGCACCGCTGTGCAGTCTTGGGGGCCCCTCTTACCACGCGCATTATATTTCACCTGGCACGTTAAAGACCCCCAGGTGGTCGAAATTTCCGGAGTCCTCCACTACGGCGTGCCTCATAATCAAGAAGTGGTTTGGCACGTAAAACCCCAGAATTTTTTTTTATATTTCAGCTAATATTTGAAGCAACAGTACATTATTATTATTTTTTTACAACTGAGCTTCCTTTAGCGTCTCCCCAGCACTGTTCCAAAGTGATCGCTTAGCTCAATACAATTTTTCATTTTGAGAAGGCGTGTTACCCTCCTGCCTTTCACTCCGGTTCAAAAAAACGCAAAAGACTAAAGTTCTGCGTGGGTAGCGTCGTTAGTCCAAACCAACGAGCTACCGTAACTCACCTCGCCTGTATCGCTGTCATTTAGGCTTGGATAGGAAATGTAGCTTATAAATCGACGCATTAGGAATCCGAAAAAAGCTGCCCTCGACTAGCGCAGCTAGTTTCTTTCATTTTACCCTTCGTCCTGTGAGAGATGAGGCAGGTCGCTGACAAAAAAATGTGCAACAAACTAAAGAAAAGGCCAGATAATGGGAACGGCTAAGAGTTCAACCATGGACGCGCCCTGTTGGCTACCGTACACATGGGGAGGGAAAGATTTTAATGGTAATTTAGCGGTAAAAGCGAGAGAAATGCCGTAAGCATTACGTCGCACCGCACCTCTGTGAGGTCCCGGTTCCATGATTTATGCCACGTCTACTAAATTGCGCTGTTCAGTTCCTCAACCGACACACGTCCTGTTTCTTCTAGGAGCGAAGTGCGACCGACGGTGGTTTCTGGAACATACTAACATGCATATATATATATATATATATATATATATATATATATATATATATATATATATATATATATATATATATATATATATATATATATATATATATATATATATATATACACACTTTTCTAAGCGGTGCCATCTCCTCTCTACCTCTCCCACGTGACCAGCTTTCCAAACTTAACTACTGCACACGCTTACACTTTTTTTTCCACTGTAAGAATCCTAATGCTACGTATTAAAATATATACAGAGAGATGAGAAAAAAGAATGAACAGGTGGCGAGAGTGGACCCTGCAGTACACGCGGTGTAGGCACTTTCAAGAAGCACAGTTGGTCTTTTGTAGCCAAGTTTAGACCCATTTCCCAGGATATCTTTCTCTGATAGTGGTCGGCCTTCGAACCGGGTAATAGTTGCTCACGGAGCAGAGGGTTGAGAGTGGAAGTGGCAGAGAAGATGCTCTGTACCGTTTCGTGACCCACCGTAAATTGCACGCGCGCTGCTGGACATCCCTATAAAACTGTATATGGGACGTCCAGTCATAGGCAACAGAGGAGCATTGTTTTGCGCTAGCAGATTTCAGGTGAGAGAGAGGATGATTATGGGGATGAAGAGAGGCTATTTTCTGTGGCGATTTAGGATTAAATCAATGAGTGAACAAATTCGTTAAAAAAAAGGAGGACCAAACGTCGGTGGAAGCACGTCTCCGTATATTGAGAAAGGAGCTAGGTACAAAAAGAGAAAAATTCTGTCCAGGTGGCAGGCGAAGAAGCAGTCAAGGCTCGAGAGAATATAAGCGGGAATCCTTAAACAAGTTTAATTGCAGTGTAGATGTGTGATGTAGCGTAAGTGATTGGAGTCACCGCCCAGCATGCGTCCTTTGCGGTAGTATAAGCACCCGTTGTTCTTGGTAATTAACGTTTACCAAATACCAATCTCGGCAACTACTTGTTCATCGGCCATACCTCGCCGCATATCCCTTAGATACAGGCTCTGTCAACTGCAGCTTGGCTGTCACGACAACTTGCGACCACACTGTGACTCTTGCGGTTACGGTTGCCATACTCGTGACCCTTGCGTTTGCGGGAATACCATAAACATCGGATTACTGTTTTCAATAGATGAAGCGCCAATAGTGACGGCACATTGCTGACGGCGCTTCATCTATTGAAAGCTGTGCGCCAACTAGCCCCACAACGTGTTTTACTGCATCGGTTTACTGCACATGTTAGAGAACAGACAGTTTAGAACAGCGTTTGTCGCCTTCCATACGTTCGACGCAAGCACCTTTGCAGTAGGTTACAGTGCGCGTCCCTTCAAGACAAAGGAGAGTTATAGTTCAGCGAGCCAGCATGCCAGCGTGCCTAGTGGGCTAGCGTAGACGCCAGTGCGCATGCGCTGTACAACATGCGCAGTAGCGTCTATGCTGGCCCGCTGTGCCCGGTGGCTGAAAGACGCGAACGCAAACATAAGAGCGCGTTAGAAGACAGGGTGCCGTCTTGGGCCTCATTCCAAACATATCCAAGACAACAACATATTGGCAACCATGCTTTTGTTTCTATGCAAGGTGGCTAATAAACTTCTGGAGTGCCAGTCCCAGCCACCGTCTACGGGAGTGCGTGAACCTGCCGGCGGCCATATTGCTCGTAGAAAAAGAGCGCAGCTCCAGCATAGATGTGGCCGCGGTGTACGCGCGGCGCTCCCTGCACTTGCGGTTCCGCGATGAAAACTGAAATTAATCCCTTTAAGCAGTATTTAAGAAGTATATAAGAAGTATATAATCAAGAAATATCATTCTGCCGTTGTGCGCCGCTGTTGAATAAAAAATGTGTTGTAAAAAAAAATCATTCAGTAACCTGCCGCATGCATCGGCCCGTGTGATGCCCTTTCACCGATACGTGGTGCCAGCCCGTATTGGCAGCGACAAGACCTCGAAATATAGTATCCTTATGCTATTCCTTAAAAAATCACTTTGTTTGAATGAGCCTTCAAGTCACTGATGATGAAGCTGTTGCTGCTTTAAAGTTAGGAATGAGCATTTTTGATTTAAAGGGACACTAAAGGTTAATATTGTTACGTAGGAAGACGCAGACGAAAAGCTATGTACAAATATATTTACAAGGAAAATACGCTGCGCTTGGCCAAGAGGCAACAGCCCGCGCTAGCTTCTAATCGTCGTCGTCGTCTTCACACTGCTGGCCTTTCGTGATCGCGCATATTGTGCCGTAGCACTACCCCCGGCTGCAAAAGCGCCGTCCCGGAGCGACTAAAGATCGGACTCGGAAGCAGTGTAGTAGGCCTTGAGCCTACTGACGTGTACGACATCACTAGATGCCACAGGAGAGGACGAGGTTGAGGCCACAGGAGCAATTTCGTAAGTCACAGGCGTCACCTGGCGCAGCACGCGGTAGGGCCCTGTGTATCGCGAAAGGAGCTTCTCTGAAAGTCCGACGTGACGAGAGGGCGACCACAGGAGCACGAGCGCACCAGGTGAAAACTGTACGTCACGATGGCGGGCGTTGTACTGACACTGCTGAGTGGTCTGTGAGGCCGTCAGTCGAGCACGGGCAAGCTGGCGTGCATGGTCAGCGAGGGCGATGGCGTCGCGCGCATACTCGCTTGTTGAGACCGCAGCAGGAGGAAGTGCCGTGTCTAGGGGCAAGGTAGGTTCGCGACCGTACAGTAGATAAAAGGGAGAAAATCCGGCGGTGTCGTGCCGGGAAGAATTGTACGCAAATGTTACGTAAGGAAGGGCAATGTCCCAGTCGTGGTGGTCCTTGGAAACGTACTTGGCCAGCATATCGGTAAGAGTACGGTTTAACCGCTCTGTCAGGCCATTGGTTTGAGGATGGTATGAAGTAGTCAGTTTGTGTTGAATGGAGCAGGAACGCACAATGTCAGCGATAACTTTCGAGAGGAAGTTTCGACCACGGTCAGTAAGCAGCTGTCGCGGGGCGCCATGAAGCAAGATAATGTCACGCAAGAGAAAGTCCGCGACATCAGTGGCGCAGCTGGTAGGGAGAGCCCGAGTGATAGCGTATCGGGTGGCGTAATCAGTCGCGACGGCTACCCATTTGTTCCCAGAAGATGACGTGGGAAAGGGACCGAGCAGGTCTAATCCAACACGAAAGAACGGTTCCACAGGGACGGTGATCGGCTGGAGATGACCGGCAGGTAGCACCTGAGGTGTCTTCCGACGCTGGCAGGGATCACAGGCAGCAACATAGCGTCGAACGGAGCGAGCGAGACCAGGCCAATAGAAGCGGCGGCGGACGCGGTCGTACGTGCGGGTTACCCCAAGATGTCCTGAAGTGGGTGCGTCATGCATCTCAAAGAGCACAGTCTGTCGTAGCTGTTTTGGCACGACAAGAAGAAGGTCAGAGCCGTCAGGGAGGAAGTTCCTTCGATACAGAATGCCACCCTGGAGGACATATCGGCGAACGGATGCGTCGGTAGGTGTAGAGCGCAGACGCTCGATAAGTGCTCGCAGCGATAGGTCTCGGTACTGCTCATCGGCGATGTTACCGAAGGCAGAGACAGAGAAAATGCCGTTGGGGCTACTACTGTCGGCGTCGTCAGGCTCGTCGACCGGGTAGCGAGACAGGCAGTCAGCGTCCTTGTGTAGTCGGCCAGATTATAGGTGACAGTATACGAATATTCTTGGAGGCGTAAGGCCCAGCGACCAAGTCTTCCTGTAGGATCTTTCAGTGAGCATAACCAGCAAAGCGCGTGATGGTCTGTGACAACGGAAAAGGATCGGCCATATAAGTATGGGCGGAATTTCGCAACCGCCCAAACTAGGGCCAGACACTCACGCTCAGTGATGGAATAGTTGCGCTCCGCGGGTGAGAGGAGCCTGCTGGCGTAAGCGATAACACGGTCGTGGCCACGCTGGCGTTGTGCCAGTACTGCTCCAATTCCGTGACCGCTGGCATCAGTACGGACTTCGGTAGGCGCAGAAGGATCGAAATGGGCCAAAACGGGAGGCGTTGTGAGAATGTCGATTAGATGAGAGAATGCAGAGGCCTCGTTATCGCCCCACTGGAAAGGAGCGTCTTTTTTCAAAAGGTCGGTTAGTGGTCGTGCTATGGCGGCGAAATTTCTCACGAAACGGCGGAAGTACGAACAAAGGCCGATGAAGCTGCGCACATCCTTGACACACTTCGGAACAGGGAAGTGCGTAACAGCATGGATCTTGCCTGGGTCCGGTTGCACTCCGTTCGCGTCAACGAGATGTCCAAGGACGGTAATCTGGCGACGGCCGAATTGGCACTTCGATGCGTTGAGTTGCAGACCGGCTCGCCGAAAAACGTCCAGGACTGCTGAGAGGCGCTCGAGGTGCGTAGCGAACGTTGGGGAGAATACGATAACGTCGTCCAAGTAGCACAGGCACGTGGACCACTTGAAACCGTGAAGAAGGGAGTCCATCATGCGTTCAAAAGTGGCAGGGGCGTTACATAGACCGAACGGCATCACTTTGAATTGATAAAGACCGTCGGGTGTGACAAAAGCAGTCTTCTCGCGGTCGAGATCGTCCACGGCAATCTGCCAGTAGCCGGAGCGAAGGTCAATAGAAGAGAAATAGCGAGCACCGTGGAGGCAGTCAAGGGCGTCATCAATACGAGGTAGGGGATACACGTCCTTTTTGGTAACCCTGTTAAGGTGCCGATAATCCACGCAAAAGCGCCATGAGCCATCCTTCTTTTTGACCAGTACTACAGGTGACGCCCATGGACTATATGATGGTTCAATAATGTTCTTGGCAAGCATTTTGCGAACTTCTGCGTGAATAACTTGACGCTCAGCTGGTGACACTCGATACGGGCGGCGATGAATAGGAGGGGCATCGCCGGTATTAATGCGATGTTTGACAGCTGTAGTTTGGGCTAAAGGACGATCGTTAAAGTCAAAAATATCGTGGTAGGAAAACAGAACGCGGTAGAGTTCACGAGCGTGCTCGGAGGGCAAGTCGGGGGCAATCATTTTCCGTAAGTCAGCGATGGTACAATTTGCCGACTGCGATGGTAGAGGAGTATCGGATGAAGTGTCGTCTACTGCAATGGATGCTACTGAGTGATCCTCGAATGAACAAAGCTGGGCCAAAGACATCCCACGTGGCAGCACTTGTGTCGTCAAGCCAAAGTTGACCACTGGCAGGCAGACGCAATTCGCCGTAATAGATAAAACTGTATGGGGTACTGTGATCCCATGTGTAAGGAGGACGTCTTGCATAGGAGCCGCGATGTAGTGACCGTCGGGGACTGGTGGGGATGACACTAGGTCAACGTACGTCAGTGCCGAAGGTGGCAAGCGAACGAAGTCGGCGGAACTGAGGCGACTGGGGTGTGGTTCAGCAGGATCCAGAACAGGCAGGTCAAGGCGGAGAGTACTGGCGGAACAATCGATGAGAGCAGAATGTGCGGAAAGGAAGTCTAAGCCGAGGATGATGTCGTGGGGACAGTGGGCGATGACTGTGAATAGCACGATTGTTGAGCGATCGGCGAAGGAGACGCGGGCGGTACACATACCAATTACGGGGGCTGTTGCGCCATCGGCGACACGGACAACAGGCGTCGTGGCGGGCGTGATAATTTTCTTGAGCCGGTTACGAAGGTCAGCGCTCATTACGGACAAATGCGCCCCAGTGTCTATGAGAGCAGACACAGAAACACCGTCGACTTGCACGTCAAGAAGGTTCAGATGAGTGGGCAAAGTCAGTAGAGGATTTGGCGGCGTAGGGAGCAATGCAGCGTCACCTCGAGGCGCTGCATCGTCTAGTTTTCCGGCTGGGAGCGGCGTCCGAAGGGAGTCGGCGAATAGGCGCGACGGGGCTGGGGAGAGCGAGATTGTCGTCGTTGGGGCGAAGGCGAACGAGAATAGGGGCGGTTCGTTGCAGGAGAATCAGTGGCGGCATTATCGGAGCGTGCGGCATAGGGACGAGAAGGGCCACCTGAGGGGCGAGAGTAGGCAGTATAAGTAGGCCGGCTCGGGGAACTCCAGCGACTACGACAGTGCCGAGAAATGTGCCCGATTCGATGGCAGTGGAAACAAATAGGCTTGTCGTCAGCAGTGCGCCATTCAGATGGGTTGCGGAAACGTGGTGGGTAAGAAGATGAGGGACGGGGCGAAATCGAAGAAGCCGGGCGGGTATTAGGGCGATGGGCCGAGCAGATGGTGTGAAGACCCATGTTTTCAAACTCCTGGCGGACAACTGCCTGGATCAGTGAGACCGTGACTGCAGATGTGTTGGTGGGACTGGAGTCGAAGGCAGCCGGATAGGCGGCCTCGATCTCACGCCGGACGATCCTGGTAACATCGGCAGTGTTGTTGGGACGAGGAGCGTCGGCACAGGAAGATGTCGCTGGGGTGTTGGGCAGACGGGCAAACTGCTGGTCAATACGTCGGCTTTTGGCGAGTTCCAGGCGGCGGCACTCTCTTATAACAGCATCCACCGTCGCTACGTTGTTGCAAACGAGCAAGTTGAAGGCGTCATCGGCAATGCCTTTGAGGATGTGGGAAACCTTGTCTGACTCAGTCATGTGGGTGTCAACTTTGCGGCACAGAGCCAAGACGTCCTGAATGTACGTGACATAGGGCTCTGTTGACGTCTGCACACGGCCGGAAAGCGCCTTCTGCGCGGCAAGTTGTTGACCGTAGGGGTTGCCGAACAAGTCTCGAAGCTGTGTCTTAAGTGAATCCCAACTGGTGAGCTCATCTTCGTGCGTGCGATACCAAACTCGAGGTGTGCCACCGAGGTAAAAGACTACGTTGGCGAGCATAATAGTAGGGTCCCACCGGTTATTGCGGCTGACGTGTTCATACAGGCTGATCCAGTCATCGACGTCTTCCCCATCTTGGCCCGAGAATACGCCAGGATCACGGGGAGCGGGGAGAGTGATGTAGGTCGTCGAAGTGGCAGCAGGTGTCGGAGCAGGCGGAGTCGGGTTGTCGTCGCCGGGAGCCATGAAGGAAGGCTCGACGTACCGTCCACTGCGAAGCTCCGTGACGAGGTACAGGGAACGTCCACCTCCACCAGATATGTTACGTAGGAAGACGCAGACGAAAAGCTATGTACAAATATATTTACAAGGAAAATACGCTGCGCTTGGCCAAGAGGCAACAGCCCGCGCTAGCTTCTAATCGTCGTCGTCGTCTTCACACTGCTGGCCTTTCGTGATCGCGCATATTGTGCCGTAGCAATATTATGTCAACGTGGAATGTTGAAATACCATCCCAGAAACCTCGAAACGCTTGTTTCGTGCGAAGAAGCGACTTATTTCAGGAGAAAATGCGTTCTGAAGCGTCCGCGTACGTCGAGCCCAGTTCAAATCACCCGCCCTCCGATCGAGGAGTGGTTACGTCATGGTCTCATAGTGACGTTGCGCCGTCGGTTAGTAAAACGGCTCCCGCAGACGGCGCTACGGCTTTTCTGCACAAAACGCAAACGCGCGGCTAGAAACAGAGCTAAGACAGAGCCGGCAGCAGCGCGAAAGCGGAACTAAGCTGGCTAGCGGAAGGGAAAGCGCACGACGATAAACTGGTTCTTTATTTTATGACGCCAACTTCAATGCTCGTTGTAATGGACGACCCTGACAACGACACATTGGCTCACGATGCTGGGCTCAAGTTCAGCGATTTAAGCACTGACGAACGTGACCTGCTGCTGAGGGCTCGCACTGCCGGCGTCGTTGCGTACTACTACGACGGCGGCCTGCTTTGAAAGGCACTCCACGCGACTTCAGTAAGTCGGCGTTGAACTCGTAATCCTCTGGACGAAAGTGCAGCAAGCACACTACGTGATTTTTCGGCTCTTTGCCAGCGCGCTGTGGCAGAGGTGCGGCACTTAACCACTTCGAACGGAGAGGTTCACTCGTTGGCACACAGTGATAAGTAACGTTGGATTCGCCGCTGCAACTGCCCTTGGCCAAGTTCCGCGGACCGTTCGCGCATCCCACGACATCACATGGACGTGGCATTCTCGCTGCTTGTTCCAAATGCAAGTTTCGTGAGCCAGCAAGACCATGCACCGCAGCACGACACGATAAAGAAACAACTGAAACTCCAAAGCGCGCGCGGCGCAAAGTCGAGCGAGAACGAAACCTTTCGACTACTCAAGGGTAACGTCAAAATGTTATTTTTTCTTAGAATAGAACAGAAGTAGACAAGTAGCATTTTCTTCCGTTTTGTAATCTAATGAAATGATCTTTTTAATAGGAGTAGTTTAGTACTAGTGACATAAATTATGATGAGGAGTGCCTTCGTCATCGGGCAAGTACCGGAATGTCGCTGGGGGGTCTGAAATCGTGTCATGCATTTACCTCAATTTCTCGTGTACTAAAGCTCTGTTCGGGATTGTATTGACGCCTTAGACGTTCTAGAGCATTGCTTTATCACTTTAACTTGACTTGCTGGTAACATTTAGTGTCCCTTTAAACCTAGAAAACAAGAAAAAAGATATCTATGGGCACATTGCTGAGCTAAGCTGCGATAGGCGAAAGCCTCTCTATGACTGCCTCTGTTGCTGTTGTCTGAACTGTTCTGCGAATGGACGCCGCCGTGGCCGCGAGAATGGGATGCAATCATAGCTATATGACTGCAAAGTTTGTTGCCGATGTGCGCACCCCCACGCGCATGTCCGCGCTCTCTCATCCCCACTCGCACAGCGCTACTGGCATGGAGCCTCCTCTCATTGCTCCCATCGCCGATGATCACCGCTTTCCGGCGTCCACCACGGACTGCGCCAGGACACGCATGAGCCACTAAAGGCTTAGGCCTTAAGAAAACGGTATGTCTCAGTTTTGCGCAGCGTTTCAGTTTTAACCGGAAAGACTCAGTAAACGAAAATTTACAATAAGGTTAAGGCGATGATCTGCACGCAGTCGCAAGTCTACATGCGCTCTGATGAGAGTAGCCTGCATGCCAAAGTTAGGGATGTGTGACCTAGCGGTTCAAGGAATCTTTATTTTTTTTCGTTTCTGCGTCCGTTCTGCCTGCGTCTGCGAAGAAAACGAGAAGTCGGAAGGCGGATAAACGAAGTGGCGGAGGGAGATGGTAGTGTATTGGTTAGCGTACTCAGCTCCCAAATGCAGAATGCCGTGAACACATGGGCTCGAATCCCGGTGGTTTGTTTGTGAAGGCAGCTTTCTGTGCTCTCTGGTGACGGCGAAGCTCAGAATGGGGCGGCAGCCTAACTACAGGGGTCATCGTCAACGTAACAGAATAAGCAGGCGTGCAAGGTCACACTTAAAATTGAAAGTATATTCAGAGAAAATACAGTATGCTCCTGTCGACAAAAAAAAGTGATGAGTAACAAGCGGTGTTGTTGAGCGAGGCTGTAGACCGATAATGTTTCCAAAGACAGGACCCCGCTGCAATCGCGGTGCTCAGCGGAAATGTACATCGAGAGCATGTCAACTAGCGCACAATTGATACTTCATTAGGTCGTTGCGTGTTGTGTCTAGCAGGAACGATTAGTGTAAGAAATGATACTGGAGAGGAGGTGGTGAGCGAAGTCCGCGAAAAGTGCTTGAGGATAGCCAAATTGAACGTCGACGCCGTGTTGAAGAAAGCTTACGACTTCAGTTGCTCAGGTCGACAGAAAGGTTTGAGTAGTAGCATACCGCTGGGCATATTTGGTAAACACAGCAATAGACACACTTTGCGGAACAGAGGAGAGGAACCTAGTGAGTTCGCCGGCCTTTTCGAGCTCTAGCATATTTTGAAAATTGAATGTGGGAAAGTATGACGCACAATACAGTATATGCCAACCCAAATTAATCAGCGAGGTCGTACTTGCGCGACACACCATGGTGGCCTGCCACCAGCACAACGAGCACATCAGAGATGTCCGAGGGACGTTTCTAGGGTACAAATGCACATCCACCACCCCCCCCCCCCCCAAAAAAAAAAAAAAAAACGAAAATAAGCTTGCGAATAGGGGAATCATAAGATCCAGCACTACGGCGCTTGTTGATCTTGTTCAGGATGTCTTCAGCGTTTCATTCAGCATTTATTTCTGGGAACATTAGTTGACGTTACGTTTATTTGCATCACAATGGTGGGCGTAATCAGGCAAACATTGACAGCATTTAATTAGATGGTGCCTGACTACTTTGTGGAGATTACGTACAACAATTACAACAAACAACACAAACAACACGCTAGCCTACATTGCGGCTGTATTATAACGGTGGAACGGCAACGTGGTAGCCAATATGGAGAACATACAAATCCCGCACATATTACTGCACAATAATATTAAATAGCGGTCTCCCTTCATGCACGTGGATAACCGTCATTGGAGACTACTTTCGAAACTAACTGCAAGTATTGCATATGTCATACGCAAGGGTGTGCCTGGCCTGGTGGCCAGTAAATGTGACGTAATATTGCGAGCAGCTTCAGGCATACCATGTTAACGGACGATGACACAGAGGCAGTTTGCTCAATTTTTGTGTCGTGACTTTTGCGTCAAGGTGCAAAACCAACATATGCATGTATGTCTTAATATTTAGGCACATCTAGATTTTCAGCTGCCGCGGTAGCCCATAAGGGCGGATAGCAAAGTCACTAGCGAGATAATTGGGGGCACCTTAACGAAGCCGATAAGTCAAAAGCCGTCCACGACGGCGTCTCGTAGACGCCGGGCAATGTTCGGACGTTAACAATGTGTGCAGACTGAAAAAAGGCTGCCACGGAGTGCTTCTGACGGTTAGCGTAGCTTGTTTACTCAGTAGCATCAAAAATAAAAAAAAAGGAAAAGAAAAAGAAAGAACCGTATCAAAAGCCCAGAATCAAACATTGCTCGTCGCGACTAAACGTTCTCAGGATGACAAGTCATTTCCAGGCGACGAGCGGCTACGCTTCATCACGAGCACTGATATCGCCTGCGGGACAAGCATTGTGGCGAAGTTCAATGCGCAGGGTTAGCTTTTCATTATTTTATTTTTTCTTTTGCTGACGTCATCACGCGTCACCGCGGGAAGTTTGAAAACTTTAAGGTCAGTACGCCACGTGGTGGCACTCACGCGAACTAAACCCTCATGTCCAGAAAAGCTGGATACGATTCGCAAGCGTCGTACGCCGAGAACGAGCCCAAGCGCTTGTAGAAACCCGGGTGCAGCTACATAATGAGACAACCGCGATCTTCACGGAGGAAACGAGCCGTCTCTTCCGCCACGTCGACCCTGAAATGCTCGAGGAGAAGAAACTCCGCCTACTCATGCGTGGTGTGCAGGAGGAAGTTTTTGCCGGAATGGTACGAAGCCCACCGAAGGCCGTCGACGAGTTTCTTCGCGAGGCCACCATAATCGAGACGACACTCGAGATGCGAAACCGGCAATTCGACCGCCGCACGAACTTGACAAACTACGCTGGTTTTCATTCACTGGCCACCGACGACCTACGCGAGACTATCCGAGCGGTCGTGCGGGAGGAGCTACAGAAGCTGTTCCCATCATCACAGCCTCAAGTGGCTTCGATTGCCGACACCGTACGTGAACAGCTTCCACAACAACTCGGAGTAGCCCCTGAATTGCCGCAGCCTAAGCCCCATGCGATGACCTACGCCGCTGTCGCCCGCCGTCAAGCTACCCCTCCAAGACAGCGCCAGGGACCCGTAACGCCGCAGTTCCGTCGACCACCACCACCAGCCCGCCCACCCGTCGCCCAGCACAGCTACCCGAGGAAGACAGAGGTTTGGCGCGTTCCTGACCACCGCCCTCTCTGCTACCACTGCGGAGAAACGCGTCACGTCTACCGACGATGTCCATACCGAGAGATGGGACTGCGAGGTTTCGCCGTCAACGCTCCGCGCCCGTAGCAAGGTGAACGCCCTCGCGATATTGCTGACTACCTCGTCGCTGGTGGTTCGCCATCACCAGGCCGCTACCTGTCGCCGCAGCACCCACCATACACTGGCCCAGCCCGGGGCCGGTCAGCGAGCCCATATCCGGAAATATAAAAGCAGCAACTGATGGAGGTGCGGTTGCTGTTCGTCAAACTGACGAAGATCCTCCGCCGCCGATGAAGACGCCGAAGAAACTGCCTCGACGACATAACGACACGCCGCCGTCCCGATGAAGTCTGAAAGCAAAAAATACGATGACGAAAGACGACCTGACGTCGCGACATTCCAGCTTCAGTTCAACACGACGCAGCCATGATCCGCCGCCAAGACCTAACTGCAGCGCCAGTCAAAGAACCACCCACCTCGACGTGCTTCTCGACGGCCACGCAGTTACCGCCTTAGTGGACACAGGGGCCGATCACTCCATAATGAGTGGACACGTCGCCGCCCAGTTAAAGAAGGTTAAGACTGAATGGCAAGGCCCCCAAATTCTGACCGCTGGAGGGCACCTCATCACGCCGACTGGAATCTGCACGGCAAGAATAACCATTCATGACAGGACTTACCCGGCCACCTTCGTTATCCTCCAGCAGTATTCACGAGACGTCATTCTCGGTATGGACTTCCTGAACCAACACGGCGCAATCATCGACTGTAAGTGGAAACCAATAACGCTGTCGGAAGATCAAGCGACACCGCCGGAGAGCCCTCGTAGTCACCACGCCTTGAGTGTGCTCGAAGATCAAGTGAGCATCCCGCCTCGCTTCAGCATTGTTAGTTCAGTCGGCAGTGAAACACCCGTTGACGTATAAGGCTTCATCGAAGGCGACCAACGTCTACTGCTAGACCGTGAAATTTGCGTCGCAAGAGGGATCGCTCGACTACACGGAGCAAACACGAATGTGTTGCTGACATACTTCAGCCAGGAGTTCGAGCACATCAACAAGAGCACGACGATTGCGTACATCGAGGAAATTCTGGAAGCTAGTAGTGCGTTTGTCCTCTCGGATTCCGCCGCACCTACCACGACGACGATGGTTGCACAACCAGACTACGACATTAATCCAAGTCTCTCCGTGATTAAGCAACAGCAGCTCAGAAGTCTGCTCCGACGATACAAAGGCTGCTTTTCGACGTCATCGAGGATTCAACAAACACCAGTCGCCAAGCATCGCATAATCACCGAGGAGTGCACTCGAACACTCCACCAGAGCCCTTACCGAGTTTCGCCGCGAGAACGTGCAGATATAAGAAAACAAGTAGACGAAATGCTGCGCAACGGCATCATCCTGCCGTTGAAAAGCCCGTCGGCATCCACTGTTGTCCTCGTAAAGAAAAAGGACGGAACCCTACGTTTCTGCGTCAATTATCGTCGTCTGAACAAGATCACGAAGAAGAACGTATGCCCCCTCCCACGAATAGACGACGCATTAGATCGGCTCTACAATGCTAAATACTTCTCGTCAATGGACCTCAAGTTTGGCTATTACAAAATAGAAGGCGATGAACGAGATCGCTGAAAGACGGCCTTCATCACCCCAGACGACCCATGGGAGTTCAAGGTTATGCCATTCGGACTGTTCTCGGCGCTTGCAACGCCCCAGCGCGTTATGTACACGGTTTTAGCAGGATTGAAGTGGCAGACCTGTCTCGTTTACTTGGATGACGTCGTCGTCTTCGCCGGAAATATCGACGACCACCTCAGGCGGCTTGCGACAGTACTAGAGGCCATCAAGGTGCCAGGGCTTGCTCTGAAGCCGGGAAAATGCCGCTTCGCTTACGATGAGCTTCTGTTGCTAGGCCACGTAATCAGCAAATCTCGTGGCCGTCCAGACCCGCAAAGCACAGCTGCAATCGCACAGTTCCCGCAACCCATCGACAAGAAGGCAGTGCGTAGATTCCTTGGCATGTGTGCCTACTACAGGCGCTTTGTCAAGGATTTTTCACGCATCGCCGAGCCGTTGACACGTCTAACTAAATGTGATGTTGAGTTCAAGTGGGAAACGCCGCAGGCCGACCCATTTGAAGAACTCAAACGACGCATGCAGTCGCCGCCAGTACTTGCGCACTTCGACGAGTACGCCGATACAGAAATCCATACTGACGCCAGTAGCCTAGGCCTCGGTGCCGTTCTAGTCCAGAGGAGAAACGGAGTCGAACAGGTGATAGCTTATGCTAGCCGGTCACTGTCAAAAGCGGACTGCAACCTTTCTACTACCGAAAAGAAATGCCTCGCCATCGTTTCGGCTACAGCTAAATTTCGCCCTTATCTTTATGGCAGGCCATTCAAAGTCGTCAGTGACCATCATGCGTTGTGTTTGCTAGTGAATATAAAGGATCCTTCAGGACGACTATTGCGGTGGTGCCTCAGACTACAAGAATACGACAACACTGTAACCTACAAGTACGGACGAAAACACTGCGATGCCGATTGCCTATCACGCACCCCCATTGACCCGCCACCGCAAGACTACGAGAATGACGACGCCTTCCTTGGAGCGATAAGCGCGGAAGACTGCACTGAACAGCAACGGGCAGACACGGAGCTAAAAGGCCTCGTCGAATATTTGGAAGGGCACACCGACGTTGTCCCCAGGGCATTTAAGCGCTGATTATCTTCTTTCACGCTTCAAAACAATCTACTCGTGAAGAACTTCTCACCAGTCCGCGCCAACTACCTTCTTGTTGTCCCGTCAGGACTTCGTCAAGAAGTATTGCACGCCCCACATGTCGATCCCACCGCTGGACACCACGGATTTTCCCGGACGCTATCGAGGATACAAGAAATGTATTATTGGCCGCGCCTGACCGCCGACGTCGCCCGCTACGTCAGAACAGCAACGCCGGTATTCCATAAAATCTACCACCACAACCCTTTGTTGAAAGAACAGCTTATCACCCAACCGTCATACATATCATCTCGCTCTTACCACAGTTTCAAAGTTGGTGTGCCATCTTCACGTACTAAACTTTGTAGTAATGCATTCATCCCTAGCACAAGCACAGATTGGAACCACCTTCCCGCCAACGTTGCATCCATCCTGGATACCGACACCTTCAACACCAGCATTCATGAAACGCCACGTTGAATATGCCTTTGTATATTGCAAAAATGTTTTGTTATGTTCACCCACTCCTTCCTGTAATGCCTTCGGGCCCTGAAAGTATCTTAAATAAATAAATAAATAAATAAATAAATGAATAAATAAATAAATAAATAAATAAATATGCCGAGACTGTCAGCAACGCAAGACACCACCGACAAGGCCAGCCGGATTACTACAGCCAATCGAGCCTCCTTGCCGACCACTCCAGCAGATCGGGATGGACTTGCTGGGACCCTTTCCGACATCAACAACCGGAAATAAGTGGATCGTCGTAGAGACGGACTACCTCACCCGCTTCTCTGAAACTAAAGCACTGCCGAAAGGTAACGCAGCCGAAGGGGCGAAATTCTTTGTCGAAAACATCCTGCTGCGACATGGCACCCCAGAAGTCCTCATCACCGACAGAGGAACGGCCTTTACAGCGGAGCTCACTCACCCAAGCCATTCTGAAATACAGTCAGACAAGGCACAGGAGGACAACGGCCTACCACCCGCAGACGAATGGCCTTACGGAGCGGCTGAATAAGACCCTTGCCGACATGCTAGCGATGTACGTCTGCGTCGAACACAAGACCTGGGATGCCGTCCTGCCGTACGTAACATTCGCTTAAGACTCGGCGGTGCAAGAAACAACAGAGATCACGCTGTTCGAGCTGCTCTACGGCAGGAAGCCGACGACGACGCTCGACGCCATGCTGCCGCACGTCTCTGACGAGGAGAACCTAGACGTCGCTACCTATCTCCAGCACGCCGAAGAAGCCCGACAGCTCGCCCGCCTGCGGATCAAGAACCAGCAGACGACCGACAGCCGACACTACAATATTCGACGACGCTTCGTCGAGTACCAGCCCTGCGACCGTGTTTCGGTATGGACCCCGGTACGCCGACGAGCACTCAGGGAGATACTACAGCGACAATATTTCGAACCCTACAAGGTCATCCGACGTATTGGCGCACTGGACTATGAGGTCGTGCCAGACGGCATTTCACATTCGCGGTGGCGCCGCGCACGATCTGAAATGGTCCACGTGGTGCGCCTTAAACCCTTTTATGGACGCTGATGAACTTCCTTATTTTGTTGTTTTCTTTACCAGGAGTGCTTCTTTTTTTGTTAGTTTCGCTGGTTTGCAGCATCGGGTCGATGCTTTCTTTAAGAGGGGGTTAATGACACGTGTACTTATCTATAACGGGCGACCACGTTTTCGTGCCTAACAAATGTTATCGCGCAGCGCAGCACGCGCCTGCATGTAAAAGAAGTGACTGGGATGTTATCCATGATTCCGTCCACTGTCTTTCACCGCAACTTGTGTAATCTGATTGCATGTATGCGCGACGCGTATAGTGTAGGACTTTGTGGAATACACGCGGGTCCCATCGGTTAATCTGGAACATTCCACGAGTGATCTATAAAAGCCGACGCGCTTGACCCGCTGATAAGATTTTTGGACGATCGCCGACTGTGTTCGCCACTCTCTTTGTGCTATAAGTGTAGCCTGTTTCGTGGGCACAGGTTCGCCCAATGAAATCTTGTTTTGCCTTTCACAGTATTGCTACTGTGTTCTTACTGTGTTCGACCATATTGTCACAGTACGTGACTATATGCTCGGCAGCGGTTAGGTGCGGATACAAAACTTCAGAACACCAAGTCGACGAAAAGCGCTGGCCAACGTACTTCGCAGAGCCTTTGAAGCATTGTAGTTTAGAGCTTCGGATTTGGTGGCAGGGATTTAGCCTCTGATAGTAGAAATGCAATGAATCAGAGGGCTGCATAACTTTCTTGTGGTGCTGTTGACAAAGGAAAAATTACCGACGATTGCGTTACTTCCTAATGCGAAATTTGAGCGCAGCAAATAAGCTGTTTCACCTTTTCGATAGATTGAGGAGAAGAAATCGAGCAACACATGTATGTGCTATCACAGAATTTTCTTTTTATTCTTCACACGTATTCCTTTAACAAAGACTCCACTAACAGTTCTTGACAGTCATGAAGGAAGCTTTGTGGTCGGAGAAATAGACTGATATATGTTCGACTTGGTACACCAATGCTTGATTCTCAAAGACGAGATCTATACAAGTGCCTCGCGAGGTTGTCACAGCCGTGGGACGCGTTACGAGCGAGAGGAACGGGATCGTCTCGCTCATGGCTCAGAAAGAACTGGCAGATAATTTCGCAGTGGCGAACGGCAGCGGCAATTTCGGCTCGGGCGGTGCACATATACAGATCCGCCGCCACCGATCTGGCTCTCTGATTGCCACCGCACAGGGCGAACGGCAGCGGCAATTTCGGCTCGGGCGGTGCACATATACAGATCCGCCGCCACCGATCTGGCTCTCTGATTGCCACCGCACAGGGGTTGCATTGGAGGAGGAGCGAAGAAAGGAATTAAGTTCGAGCCGGCGCTTTGACAACCGGAGACTCGCGGGAAGAGGGGGGAGGGGGGCGGCGTGTACACCCAGCGGCAAACGATGGGGGCAGAAGCGCGCGCAGCAAGCGGACAACACGATAAAGGGAGGAGGGAAGAGATAGCAGCGACTGACTGATGCCGCTGACGCCGATAGTGAGCGGCGTCAGCGGCATCCAGCGGTATCAGTCGGTCGCTGCTAGCGCTGGGGGGATGAAAGGGGGGCGGAGCTGGTTACGAGGCCGACGACGACGCGAAACCCAGGAACGAACGCCAAAGAGCTGCGCTCTAAAAGCAACGCCCCAGCCATGGCCGTGGCGTTATTTGCCGGTGGTTATGGCAGCGCTTGCCCAGGTTTGTCGCAGCGATCTCTTCGGCAATGGTTAGGCACGGATATAAAAATTCAGACGGCCACATCGATGAAAATCGCAGGGCAACGTACTTTGCAGTAGCTTTGCAGAATTGCAGTTTTGAGGTAAGCATTTCGCCGCAGGGGGTGATAGCCTGTGATTGTAGAAAGGCAATGATTCAGCGTGCTGCATCAGGTTCATTGTGCATCTGTTGCCAAAGGGAAAAGCACCGCCCCAGTCAAAGCCGTCGTGTTATTTGCAGCTGTTTACGGCAACCTGTGCGCATAGCTGTCGCGGCGATCTGGTCGGCAGCGGTTAGGTGCGGATACAAAAATTCAGACCACCAGGTAGACGAAAAGCGCAGGCCAACACACTTCACATCAACTTTGAACAATTGCAGTTTCAAACTTCGCATTTCGTAGCAGGGGTTTAGCTTGTGATAGAAGAGAGGCAGTGATTCAGCGGGCTACATCAGGTTCGTTGCGCCGTTGTTGGCAAAGGGAAGAGCACCGCTCCTGCTTTGGCCGTAGCGTTATTTGCCGATGGTTACGGCAGCGCTTGCTCAGAGTTGTTGCGTTGATCTGGTCGCCAGCGGTTAGGCACGGATACAAAAATTCCCATCACCACATCATTCCAAAGCGCAGGACAACGTACTTCACGGCGCCTTTGAAGAATTGCAGTTTTGATCTTCGCATTTCGTGGCAGGCGTGTGTTCTTTGATAGTACAAAGGCAATGATTCAACGGGTGCATCAGCTTTCGTGTGCCGCTGTTGAAAAGGGGACAGCACCGCCCTAGCCATGGCCGGTGCGTTATTTGCCGATGGTTACGGCAGCGATTGCGCAGAGTTGTCGCAGCAATCTGGTGGGCAGGGCTTAGGTGCGGATGCAAACATTCAGATCACCACGTCGTTGAAAAGTGCAGGAAAACATACTTCGCGGCACCTTTGAAGAATTGCACTTTCGAGCTTCGCATTTCATAGCAGGAGTTTAGCCTTTGATAGCAGAAGGCAATGATTCAGGTGGGTGCATCAGGTTCGTTGTGCCGCTGTTGCCAAAGAGAAAAGCACCGCTCCAACCTTCGCCGTAGCGTTATTTGCAGGTGTTTACGGCAGTGCTTGCGCTAAGTTGTTTCGGTGATATGGTCGGCAGCGGTTAAGCGCGGATACAAAAAATCAGACGATCACATCGACGAAAAGCACAGGGCAACGTACTTCGCAGCAACCTTGAATAATTGCAGTTTTGAGCTTCGCATTTCGTGGCAAGGGTTTAGCCTCTGATAGTAGAAAGCAATGAGTCACCGGGCAGCTTCAGCTTCGTTGTGCCGCTGTTGCAAAAAACAAAACAACGTCCCAGCCATGGCCGTGGCGTTATTTGCCGATGGTTACAGCAGCGCTTGCCCAGAGTTGTCGCGGCGATCTAGTCGACAGCGCTTAGGCGCGAATACAAAAATTCAGACCACCAGGTCGGCGAAAAGCGCAGGCTTACGTACTTCGCAGCAACATTGAAGAATTGCAGTTTGGAGCTTCGCATTTCGTGGCAGGGGTTTAGCATGTGACAGCAGAAAGGCAATGATTCAGCTGGCTGCATCATGTTCGTTTTGCCACTGCTGCAAAAGGGAAAAGCACCACCCCTGTATCAGCCTTGGCAATATTTGTTGTACGTTATAGCCGCGGTTATGTAGAGATCTTGCCGGGATGTCTGTTTTTAGCAGAGCGACGCTGATTCCCAAGTTCAGAGCACCAGGTGAAATAAAAGCAGAGGACAACGTACGTCACATCACCATTGAAGTGTTGCAGTTCAAAGCTTTCGATTCCCGAGCACTGGTATAGCCTGCGATAGTAGAAAGGCAATGATACAGTGGAATGCATACGATCCGCTCCGCTACTACTAAAGGGGAAAGCACCAAGCCAGATGTGGCCGTTGACTTATTAGCAGGTGGAGATGGCAGCACATGAGCAAACTTATTGTGGCCATGTGGTCTCAGGAGCGCGGCTTGGATTCCAAAATTCAAAGCAATAGGTCGAAGAAAAGCACAGGGCAACGTACTTCGCATCGCATTTGAGGTCTTGCAGTTCACAGGTTGTAGTTCCGGGGCAGGGGTATAGCTTGTGGTAGTGGAAATGCAATAATTCAGTGCGCTGCATGCGATGCGCTCCGCCGCTACTGCGAAAGCGGAAAGCACGGCCCCAGCTGTGGCCTTCGTGTTATGTGCAGGTGGTAATGGCAGTGCTTGCGCAGAGTTTCTGCAGCGATGTTGCTTGCAGCGGCGCGGCTCGGATTCAAATATTCAGAGCACCAGGTCCAAGAAAAGCACAGGGCTACGTACTTCGCATCACCTTTGAAGTCTTGCAGTTCACAGCTTCCATTTCCGGGGCAGGGGTACAGCCTGTGATATTGGAAATGCAATGATTCAGTGGGCTGCATCCGATGCGCTCCGCCGCTGCTGCAGAAGGGAAAAGCACCACCCCAGCTGTAGCCTTGGCATTATTTGCAGGTGTCAGCGGTGATGTTCCTGGATGTTAAAAGCGCTCATGACAACGCAACCCATCGAGCCATGCTGGATGCCTTGGTCGTTGTCGGCCTAGGCAAATGCCTTTGCCCTGCAGTGGGCGTAACTAGGCTGATGATGATGATGATGACCTAATGGTGAACTTCGCAACATATATTTGGTAGTCATAGCACACTTTACTCTCAGGGTAGGTATTCAAACCTATTTGTTTTATATACCTTTGAGCGACTGGTAGTTGGGCCCCTTAACGGGAAATAATGTCTATCTAACGCGTGCCATAAATTCACCTCGTACACGAATCATTGAAACATCACCAGTTTCATGGCGGTCTTAGGCCATATCTGCCTCTTGCGTCACTGAACGCCCCACATCATCATCATCATCATTGAATAAACGCGGCCAGTTAAAAAGCACGAGTAGACACGAATCACACCCTCAACTGTCAACAAATATCAAGGTAAGCGCAAAGAAGATTGACATGTTCAACAGGTTTTGCTTAAGAAGACAACGCATGCCAAAAATAAAGGGTGCCTGGAAAAGGGAACGTTCATTAAGAAATATAATTTGTTGTGTAAGATGATATGCCTTTGTTATCACAGACAGTAAAACAATGAGGTAGAGAAAAGGACGAAAAAAAACAGCACATCTATAAGGTAGTTGAAAAAAAGAATCTGACTTTGTATTCCATCACAGAAAACGTGTATGCTATTTAAACAAGTGTACTATTACTAAGAAGTGACCGTCACTACACCTCAAGCTAACTCATTGCACTTCCGTGTTCTTCCCTTAAATATTCAGTAGCAATGGTAGCTGTGGAAAATTTCAACTGCCGAATTTTCTGCTTTAGCTCGGCGATGTGAATTACGAAATTGCATGATTGTATGTTTTAATTAGTCAAACAATATGCTAAATAAAGTTATGCCTGTGTCGCGGCCATATACGTACTCTGTTACGGGTGTATCTAACTATCACACAACGTATTTGGAAGAGGGCAAGGATTGTGCTGAGCATTCAAGGGTTGCGCCAAAGACTTACTATATCCTCAACGAAGAACATTCGGTTCCATAAGACAAAAATTTTGGGCGGGTATATCTTTGATGTGCAGATGCCTGTGGTATTTGTGCAATCTCAATAGAATACAATCATCTCTTTCGCAAACATCGTTTTCTACTGTAGTATAATTTCAATGTTAGGATGTCCAGAGATTTACATGTGCCTGTTGTGATTCACTAAATTAGTTCTGTTGTTCTATATTTAATTTTACAGTCTTCATAATATGGTGGCCATGGCGTGATGGGGTACAAAGAGAAAACATCGTCTGCGCTGTGTCCATTACTTACATTATCATTTAGGTACTGAAAACAAAAAGCAGCACGCAGTTAATTAGTCACGAGGTACAAGGATGAAATATTCTGATGTTTAAACATATAATTTCCTTTTTATCTTTCTGATGTATATACATATTGACTAACTAAATATACTTCGCGCTTCAGTTACTCTCCATGCATTGTACACTACAACGAGAGAAATTACACCAAAATACCATTTAGAAACCCTTTTCACAACGTATTCCGCAAAAAATCGAAAAATAATATATTTCCCACGACCACTGAGAAGTATTTGCTGTAAAATACAAAAAAATATTGCTGAGAGCCCGCTCACTATTGAATTTGATAATGATACATTGGAGAGGCGGCTCAATATCCGTCATTCTTCGGTGGTGAGAACCTAATCCCACAGTGCCTGTGATGTGCGCTTGATGGTGTGACGACCACTGCGAGGTGCTGTTGGTGGTAATGGTGATCACGCCACAAAAATGGAATGGTAGCTCGAAGATACCGGAATAGACAAGCGTAGTTCATCAACTACCTTTTCATAAGGCAGAAATAATGCGGGGGCCAGTAAATGATGTTTCTGGATGCGTCGTAGGACGTACTGTGGGGTTCTCCTCCCGTGCTCTTGGGACAAAGGAACGACAACACAGTAGTGCAAACAATCACAAGGGCATTTATTGCACCTTTCATAGATCAATGCCTGCTAGCCGAGTTGCTATCCACAAAACATGCCGATGGGCGCGCGACAAATCTAGTGGTCCGACTCACCGCGACGGCATAGCGAGCTAATATGTTCGCCCCATGCTGGATCCCAACGCCTGGTCGTTCGCGCGTACTGTCACGCGAACGGTGGCGCATTCCAAGGCGGCCACGCGAGACGGTCTCGCAGAAGCATGGGCCGGCGCACGCGCGGCACGGCACGTCCGTCCCGCTTGCTGTCCCGTCCCAGAGAGCGAGCGCCTTGTCTTACCCGAACCCAAGCAACCGCGCAGCGGCGCGACACTCGCGCCATCTCTCGCACCGCGCTTGTACCACTCCGACCGCGCGGGCGCTAGGCCACGCGAGCCATGCGGGAAAACAACATATCAGGGGATGCGTGAGAGTCGCGCATCCCCACATCCCCCCAGCCTTAAATCACTTCTTATTCCGGCGAAACATGTCACATGGTCTAACATTAACCTGTGCGTCGCGAACAAGATAGTACATGCAACAGTGGCCTCGCTGAGGAAATGTCCACACGCTGTCCATAGCATGCGAGCCGACTGTCCTTGGGTACACCGCTGGCGTCCGCCGGTCGCAGCAGCAGCTTTGCAGACTCGACGGCACGATTCCAGGCCTGGACTCCGGAAACGACGACGCAGTAGTCGCTACGAGCAAGCGTCTCTCGCGCCGACGCGCCCTGCTAGCAAGAGCCACCGTAGCTGTCGGTGACCGTCGGCTCTTTTGTCCGCCGCCGAGGGTTGTGAGCTGGATACAGGAGGCCGCCGAAGTCGCTGCGCCGAACTGGCCACAGCATCACCATCGCCGGGGGTGGCTCGATCTTAGTCCGGAGCAGCAGCGCAGACGATGTGGAGGTGACAGCAAGCCAGGGGTGACTCCAATCACGCTGCGTACAGTCAACACACTCGGCAAACACTAAAGTAGTGCAAGGGAGAGGAATTCTGCATGCGCATCGCCCACGTGGTACGATGTTCAACTCGGCTAGCAAAAGATCGGGCAACTACTCAGATGCTAAGTTCAGGTGAACGATGCTCGCTTTCTTGAGTCGAACGAGTAATTTCAATTCGTGCGAGGCTAACTAGAATGAGGGAAGCAACTTGCAACACCTCAACGCCACGGTCCACTAGGTTGTGTCCCTCCACGTGTGACAGGCAGCTTCGTGAAGCCTTAGGCCTAGAGCGTCGCTACCCTGACAACAACCGGCATCCAAAAACAACACCCAGATTGAGCGCAAAACAGGCAGCTGCGAGGAGACGTCAGCTCTGTGAGGTGGTCCTGCTCCGCTCGGTGCACACAGCATACGAGTTGACGGCGCCCACCGTCCCAGACGGTGTCGAAGCGCCCGGTGACAGCCCGCAATTCCAGTCAGCCCGTAGTGGCACCCGTGGCCCGCAGCCACCCGGCTCCCAGAGCCGCGACTTCATCAGAGTCAAGCAGATAGAAGAAGCTATTTAGATCAGAAATTCGGACCACCCACGAGGCTTCCGTACTCACTCACTTCAGGATTGCCAATATTCTTCGCGGGCGCTATGCCTAGCTCTCCCAAGATGCAGACCACGTGGCTCTCGTACCGACGAATGTCATTAAAAAACACTTGCGAAAAGCCTTAGCATGTTGACATGTTCAAACAGAGTTCAACCACCATCGCCTCGCTCAAGAAAGCACGCTGCCAACGCTAGCGATCAAACTCCATGCTAGCCCTACGCTTCAGTTCAAACAAAGGTCTCGAACGAAGCAAAACTGTTAAATCTATCGTTCGATGCCTCAAGAGTCCCACGTTGGGCAGCCAGATGTGGGGTTCTCCTCCGTGCTCTAGGGACAAAGGAACGACAACACAGTAGTGCAAACAATCACAAGGGCATTTATTGCACCTTTCATAGATCAATGCCTGCTAGCCGAGTTGCTATCCACAAAACATGCCGATGGGCGCGCGACAAATCTAGAGGTCCGACTCACCGCGACCGCACAGCGAGCGAATATGTTCACCCCATGCTGGATCCCAACGCCTGGTCGTTCGCGTGTACTGTCACGCGAACGGTGGCGCATTCCAAGGCGGCCACGCGAGACGGTCTCGCAGAAGCATGGGCCGGCACACGCGCGGCACGGCACGTCCGTCCCGCTTGCTGTCCCGTCCCAGAGAGCGAGCGCCTTGTCTTACCCGAACCCAAGTAACCGCGCAGCGGCGCGACACTCGTGCCATCTCTCGCACCGCGCTTATACCACTCCGACCGCCGCGGGCGCCAGCCATGCGAGCCATGCGGGAAAACAACATATCAGGCGATGCGTGAAAGCCGCGCATCCCCACTGTACAATCCGCACCATCTGTGCGTGTTGCGAAGAGAGGACCTGCGCAAGTATCTCCGTGACACTGATTTTTCTTTCCAAAGGATTTAATTTCAGTATGCAGGATTGCAAGCAAAGTTGATCAAAAAGCGCACCAGTATTAAGAAACACAGAAGTGCACAAATATTTCTTTATCTTACACAGTACAACCTGGCGCAGTTGCAACCTTCGAAAAAGTAGGGGCCTAATATTGATGTGTGACGAGCAAGAGGAGCAACGAAACAGTTCGCACTTTTTTTGCACCGAATGTGAAGACAATTGTAGCCTAAATGAAATAAATATGAGATTCAGACTAGAGGAGGAAAATACAAATGTGTTTTAAGAAATACCGCACCAGGGCACTGCGGATAACTTTTTGAAAACCCAGGAATGATTAACGGATGCATTTCTTTAGGGAAACCACTTTTATTCCGACGGTATCAGAATGCGACCGCCACGCAAGGTAAGTGAACCCGTAAGCTTATTTCCAGGTGTACAACCATGACAAATCACTAAAGATCACAGCTGCTTAAAACCGTTTCGAAGAAGAATGTTGCACTCTGAATTAGATTTCCTGATTTCATATATTTAGATGCTAATGAGGTTTCCCTCTGTAAACGTTCAGCGTGTTGTTTAAGCCATTTGAGACGTCAGCTAGTTGGTAACAGTTCGTCTATTTCAGCAAAAAAAAAAATTCATTATCTTGCACGTTCATGGTGCAGCCTCTGGTTCATGGTGCAGCCCACTTCTCGTATTGATGATTACGCGATAGAGATCCTATAGCTTCACGCAGCACAAAAGTGAAATGCGGCAGCCATGAAACTATGTACTGCAGTATCCAGTGTGCATGAGGAAACACGTATGAGCAACCAACTTGAAACCGCCGCTATTGGCGCAAGCTTCTTTTGCCAGCTTCCTTGGTAATGTTGGCGGCCTTGATCAAATAACGTGATCATAGTCTGAATAATGTCTCGCTTTTCTTTCTTCCAGCCTGGTACTATAAAGGTGATTGGAAGCACCGCAGCCGAACTGCTCGATTCTCTCAACAAAATTGCGACGAGACAATGGGTACCTCCATCTTGTCCCGCTTTGATGGCCGAGCCCAGAAGAACTGATAAGTTGCTCTGTTCTATGCAAATACTTATACATACCGGAAAACGTTCGCTCACGAACGTATAAAAAGACAGTGACAAAGGATGATCAACGACACGAAGTCGAATACGCTACTTGCGTTTAAAAATAGTATTAATGTGTACGATACGCTCGCTTGGACTATAAGAGGGGTGACTGTGAGTTGGCAAGTTCCGACAGTGCGCATCGGAAGCTCCTGCTACCGATTTGGTAATTATTAGCTGCCGAAAAACTTCCTTGATTTATTCCCGATAGACGCATTTTGCTGATGACGAAGGTGACACAATATACAATGACATCTAAACAGTTTGGACCTCATAGTTCCAGAATATCACGTGTGAAGGCGACCGTGAACTCGGGTAGATAAAAGGTGACTCGATCATCACTGACGGTGCCTAAAAGGGGGAGGTGCAAAATACCGATGGAAATCGTCACTTCTCTCAGCTAAAAGGCGACGAGACACGGGGTACCTCGATATTGTGCTGCTTTGAAGGCCGATCCAGGGACAACTCATAAGCTGCTCTGTCCTATGCAAATACTTATACATACCGGAAAACGTTCGCTCGCGAACGTATTGGAAGACCCCGAAACCCAATTGTCAACGACAGGAACTCGATAACGCTACTCGTGTTTAAAAATAATAATAACGTGCACGATACACTGGCTTGGACCATAAAATGGGTGAGTACTATTTGGCATGCCTCGACAGCGCGCTTTGCAAGATTTTGCTGCCACATTTGGCATATCTTAGCTGCTTAAAACTTCCCTTGTTTATTCGCGATGAATGCGTTTTGCGCATCACGATTGTTTACACAACATACAATGATTTTCAAATGGTTTTGCCGTCGTAGCTCGAGAATCACAAGCAGGCAGGTCACCGTGAACACGGCTAGATAAAGGTGTTTAAACCACTTCTAACGGCGCTTAAAAGGAGAAGGAGCAAAATAATGGAAGAACTGGTCGCTTCTTTTAACGAAAAGGCGGTGAGTTACGGGTTACGTCCATTTTTGCTGCTGATAACTGATAAGATGCTCTGTCCTAACCAAATGCCTATAAATACCGGGAAACGTGCGCTCACGAGCGTATCGGAAGATCGCAGCGCCGGATTGTCAACGACAGGAAGCCGATTACGCTACTCGCGTTCAAACATAGCAATACGCGAATGATATGGTCACTTGGCCCATATAAATGGTGAGTATGAGTCGGCAAGTCTCGACAGCGTGCTTCGGAAGTTTTCGCTGCCCATTTGGTAGGTATTAGCAGCCTAATAACTTCTCTTATATACCCGCAATGGGTGCGTTTTCCTCATGGCGATGGTTTACAAAATATCGAATGATTTCTAAACGGTTTTGGCATTGTAGTTCCAGAATCACAAGTAGGCAGGGAGCCGGGAAGTCGGCTAGGTAAAAGGTCTTTCGACCACCTCTGACGGCGCTTAATACAAGAATGGGCCACATAATAGTGGAACTGGTCGCTTCTCTCAACACAAAAACGATGAGACACGGGGTACCTTCATATCGTGCTGTGCTGAAGGCCTATCACAGAAGAACTAATACGTTGCTCTGTTCTATGCAAATACTTATACATACCGGGAAACGTTCGCTTACGAACGTATTGGAAGAGTGGGAGTCCGGATTCTCAACGACAGGAAGCCAATAACGCTAGTCGCGTTTAAAAGTAGTAATAACGTGTACGATAGGCTCACTTGGACCGTAATATGGGTCATTATGAGTTGGAAAGTGTCGACAGCGCACGTCGGAAGTTTTCGCTGCCCATTTGGTATAGCTTAGCTGCCTAAAAACTTCCTTTATTTATCCGCGATGGGTGCGTTTAGCTCATCGCGATTGGTTTACAGAATATACAATGATTTCTGAACGGTTTTGGCCTCGTAGTTGAGAATCCCAAGTAGTCAGGAAGCCGTGAACTCAGGTAGGTAAAATGTGTTACGACCGCCTCTGAGGGCGCTTAAAACCAGAATGGGCAAGATAAAGGTGGAACTGGTCGCTTCTCTCAACAAAAAGGCGACGAGACACGGGGTACCTCCATCTTTTACTGCTTCGAAGACCGATCCCAGGAGAACTGATAAATTCAACTTCAACTTCAACTTTATTATTCCGTCTAGTAAACACAAGAAACGTCCTCCTGGGCTAAAAGCTCTCATAAGTAGCTTGAATGGACCCACGAGTTGTTGTACATAGCAGCTGCTCCGTTCTGTGAAAATACCTATACACACGAAGAAACGTTTGCTCTCGAACGTATCGGAAGACCGTGACACCAGATTGTCAGCGACAGGAAACCCATAACGCTACTAACGTTCAAAAATGGTAATACCGCGTACGCTACGCTCGCTTGGACCATGAAATGGGTGAGTATGACATGGCAAGTTCACCCGAAGAGATCACGCACACGTGACACCGATGGCTGAATGGATGTTCCACATCCCCCGTGAAGATATTGAGTGCTGGCACTGGCTAACACTCACAAGTGTACTTGTATTAGATAAACATAAATTCGCCTGAAAGCATACGAGAAAATGGCGCCACGGTAGCCCATTTGTAAAAGCATCACACGGGTGATACGAAGAGGTGCAGGTGCATGCTCCACCTGTGACTGGTTGTTTTTTCATGTACTTTTTACATTATTTTATGACTTCTTTAATTGAAATAGTAAGTACCAGTAATTTTCCCTATGCTGTCCCTGGTGTCTGTGGCTACGGGCTTCTTATAGTACGATTAATAGAAACCCGGCACCCGGTTTCCTTTATTCTCGTTCATTGAATAGCGAGGACATGAAACCAGCAGCATCAATAGGTTCAGGTCCCAAGTCTGGGTTAATCATACACTTTCCTTCACCAGAAAAAATTTACCCACACGTGACACCGATGGATGAATCGATCTTCCACAGCGACAGTCAAAGTTTTGAGTGGTGGCACTGGCTAACAATCACAAGTGCACATCTAATAGATAAGCATAAGTATGCTATAAAGCGTACTAGAATATGGCGCCACGGTAGCTCAATTGTAAAAGCATCGCACGCGTGATACGAAGAGTTCGGTGCATGACCCACCTGCGGCTAGTTGTTTTTTCATGTGCTTTATTTTGCATCACTTTATGATTTCTGATTTATTGAAATAGGAAGTACCAGTAATTTTCCCTCTGCTATCCTTCGTGTCTGTCGCTAGAGCTTCTTACAATAGTGTTCTATTCTAAGCAGCAGACAGACGCTTCGGTGGCAGCAACGCAAAAAGCCCTTTATTCAATGCAGCAGCGTACTTTTATAGATAACGCTGCATGCCGGTCAGGCACACGTCATTCTCGGTACAATCTTATCAGACCGCCTGGCCGATACAGAACATTCCTTCCTCCTTAATTAAAGCTACACGCGTTTCTTTCCGCGCTCAAAGTTGGAGGCTTGATAGCGATCAGGAGGACGCCTTGTGCGATTACTTCTTCGCAGATGGACCTCTTCAGGTGATGCCATGGTTGATGGGGTGATACTTGCAGGCTGCGCTGCTGAGTGTCTTGCCTCAGACTGCGATGCCGGTTCCTTAGTTGAAGTGGAGTCATCTAAGCGAACATCCTCAAGCTGGTCCGCAGTAGGACCACCAATCAAGGAGTCAGCAGGCGTATTTTCTTCGGAGGGTGTTGGTAGAAAATCTCGTTGAATACGGGTACTTGGAGTGGACTCAGGATGCGCTTCTTTTGCGTCGTCCGGATGGAATGAAGTTTTTGATCCCGTAATCCAGCTGGGTCTCAAGTGGTCGATATGTACAAAACGAAAATGGTCACCGACTTTGACTACAAAAGTAGAGTCGCTAACGCGTTGTACCACGACAGCTTCCTCCCATGACAGGGTTTCCCCTCTCGTAGTCTTGACGAGAACTGTGTCACCGGCTTCCATCTGCGGGTCCCTTCCTCGGCCCTCGTTGCGATGGGTGGTGTCTCTGTCTTGACGGCTGCGCATATCCTGCACAAAACTTGGCTTTAGGAGTGAAAGCTTCACTCGCGGTTGTCGTTTCAGGAACAGCTCAGCCGGCGTTCTTCCTGTTACGGAATTCGGGGTGTTCCTGTAAGCAAGCAAGAAGTCGTTAAGCCGTTGATGCAGAGTTCTGTTTTGACCTGTTAGGTTATCATGAAGCACTTGCTTGAGTAGAGTGGCTTTTGTCGTTTGGACTAGCCTTTCTGCTGCCCCGTTCGATGAAGCATGGTACGGTGGCGTACGTGTGTGTCGAATCCCGTGAGAAGAGGTGAAATCGGCGAACTCCTGCGCGGTAAACTGAGGTCCGTTGTCGCTGATCAGTTCCTCCGGGTAGCCATACGCTGCAAATATCTCCTTGAGACAGTCGATTGTTTTCGACGTCGTTGTAGTGCGGAGGCATTTTGCTTCTATCCACTTTGAGTAAGAGTCTACTAGAAGGAACAAGTTGTAACCATCCTTCATGGCGAAATCAACATGGACTCTCTGCCAAACACGGGTTGGATAAGTCCATGGATGCAATGGCCCTGGTGCCTTCGCAGGCATGGTCGTTTGGCACACTGTACATCGACGGACAGTGTCTTCAATGTTCTTGTCAATCGATGGCCACCAAACAAATGACCTAGCAAGCATTTTCATTCTTTGCATTCCAGGGTGCTCTTCATGCAGCAATGTTAATACTGCTTCTTTAAGTTCGTCCGGAATGATCACTCGCTGACCCCACGTGACACAGCCTTGCTCGTAAGATAGTTCGTTTCGACGAACGTAAAAGGGCTGAAATTTATCATCGTAGTGCGCGGGCCAGCCAGATAAGGTGAACTGCACGACTTTGGAAAGAAAGCGGTCCCTTTTAGTCGCAGCAGCAACTTGGCTCGCTGTGAGAGGCGTTGCCTCAAACACTGCAAGACATTCTTCAGTGTCGTCTTTATGCTTGACCAAAAGTGGAAGCCTTGAAAGTGCGTCGGCAACTTCCATGTTTTTGCCGTTTCTGTAGCGCAGTGTGTACTGATAAGCTGCTAAGGTGATAGCCCAACGCTGAATCCTGGCTGCGGCCAAAGAAGGAATTGGTTTATCCGATGCCAAGATCCCCAACAGCGGTTGGTGGTCTGTATATAGCGTGAATTTGCGCCCGTATAAGTATCTATGAAACCTGCTTAGACCAAAAATTAGGGCCAGGGCTTCCTTCTCGCCTTGAGCGTAGTTGCGCTCCGCTGCACTTAATGTTCTGGAGGCAAATGCGATGGGTCTTTCTGAGCCATCGGGCATGACGTGAAAAATTACGGCCCCAAGACCGTAGGCCGACGCGTCGCAGCTTAAACCGATTGGCTTTTTCACGTCGTAAAAAGTCAATACTTGACTGTCGATGAGACGCTGCTTGGCTTCCGCGAATGATCTTGAGCATGCGTCCGTCCACACCCAAGTCGTGTCCTTTTTGAGCAAGTCATACATTGGTGCAGCTACTGTAGCTAAATCTTTGATGAATTTTGCATAGAAATTCAGCAGGCCCAAGAAGGCTCGCAGTTCAGTTACGTTGCTTGGCTGAGGTGCTTCCGTGATTGCCTTTATCTTTGTTGCGGTTGGAAAAATGCCATCTGATGTCACTTTGTGTCCCAGATAAACAACGGATGGTTTGAAAAATTCACACTTCTGTTGTTTTAGGGTAATATGATGCTGTGACAGTCGTTGAAGCACCTTTTCCACCGTTTCTTGGCAGTCGTCTATGTTGTCGCCTACGACGATGACCTCGTCGATATAGCAACCCACTTTTGGAATCCCTTTTAAGACTTCGTCCATTAAAGACTGAAAGATAGCGGGTGCGCTAGAGATACCAAATGGAAGGCGCTGATACTGAAATAATCCGAGATGAGTGTTCACCGTTAGCAGCGCTTTGCTTTCCTCAGCGAGCGGCACTTGTTGATAGGCTTGCGATAGATCCAAGACGCAAAAGATTTTGCCTCCCGCGAGCATGGAGTACAAATCTTCCGGCAATGGCAATGGGTAATGGTCTGTTTTTAGAACAGGATTAACCGTGACCTTGTAGTCACCGCATAACCTTAATCCTGTGCCGCCTTTCTTCGCGACCACCACCAGAGGCGTTGCCCAGTCACTTTTCGTGACCCTCTTTAGTATTCCGGCTTGCTCGAGCTTTTCCAACTCCTTTGCTACTTCGTCTTTGATAGCAAACGGTATTGGCCGTGCTTTTGAGAATACTGGTTGAGCCCCTTCCTTAACAAAGATGCGAGCTTCGAAGTTTTTGACGACACCCGGGGTGCTCTTGAAAACCTCGGGATACTTCTTCCGTAAAGCTTCTACCCTCTGCTCCGGTGTCTTATCCGTGGACAGACTGTATACTGCTTTCCAGTTTATCTGCAGTTTTTCCAGCCAGTCCCTTCCCATGAGAGCGGGCATTGGCGTTCCGTTCCCCTGCACTACCACTATGGGCAAAGAGATCTCGCTTCCTTCCTGTTCGACTAATACGTTTGCTGTTCCAAGTACCTTTAGCTTTTCTCCTGTGTAGGTGCGCAACGACACCTTTGATTCCACACATCTGACATGCGGGAAATACTGCTTATACAACTGCTCTGGTACGATCGTGACCGCTGCACCGGTGTCAATTATCAGCGAAACAGCCTTCCCTTCAATGTTTAGGTCGACGCTGTAGCCCCTTGAACTTTTGCCCGAGTAGAACACAGTGTGACAATTCAAATCTTCACATTCGTCGTCCGTGGTGTCAACATATCCGACAGCTTTTTCTCCTCTTTTGCAAACGGCTTGCAAATGCCCTTTTTTCTTACAATTTCTGCAGGTGTGGTTCCGATACCAACATTTTTCTCCCGCATGACGCTTTCCGCAATGCCTGCACGCACTTCGTTGCTCTCCCTCTCGCTTATCTTTCGACCAAGCAACCGTCGTCGATTTCTTTTGCTTATCACGGTGACGTTCGCCTTGAATGACGCTGACGCTACAGGGTTTTGTGTCATACTCATGCATTTGCTTCGCCTGCTGCGCAGCTAGCTCTTTTTCTAGCGCTGTTTTGCACGCCAGTTCGAACGTCAAGTCAGCCTGTGCAAAAAGAGCCCGTTGCGTCTCTTCGTCACGCAAACCGGCCACTAGTCTGTCCCTTAAGGCATCATTTAAGAACGTGCCGTAATTGCAATCTCTTGCGAGATGCTTCAGTTCAGTGATGAAATCCTTGACACTTTCATTTTCTTGCTGCATTCGGCGATTAAATTTACAGCGCTCTGCGATAATTGAGTGAGCAGGGCTGAAATGAGCTTCCAGAAGCTGTTTAATTTCTTCAAAAGTCTTCTGAGAAGGCAAATGAGGAACAGTTATCTTCTTTAGCTCTTCATACGCTTGCGCGCCGAGTACGTTCAGAAACAACTTGAGTTTCTTGTCTGCAGGGACATCATTTATGTCTACGTAGTTCTCGAAGCGTTCAAAATACGAGCGTATGTTTTCGATTTTTTGGTCATATTCTGTCATTCTGCCGAGCTTCGGACCACGTCCGGGTTCTGCCATAATGAGCAAATTTCACTTATCTGCCCAGCCGTTTTCCTTGATGTGCCTTGTCCGTAGTGTCGGTTCTTGTTCGCTTGCTCCAGCCAGCCGCTGAAGTCCATGCAAGGGCTCCGTGACGCCTTGCTTCTTGACGTTATTGCGCTGCTCCAGTCGATGAAGTCGTGGCTGCAAGGGCTCCGTGTCGCCTTGCACCGTAGGCGGTTCAGCCTCGTGACTGCTGCTGGTCGGCGGTGGTTTGCTGCGCGCCGGATCCCATCCTCGTCGCCAGATGTTCTATTCTAAGCAGCAGACAGACGCTTCGGTGGCAGCAACGCAAAAAGCCCTTTATTCAATGCAGCAGCGTACTTTTATAGATAACGCTGCATGCCGGTCAGGCACACGTCATTCTCGGTACAATCTTATCAGACCGCCTGGCCGATACAGAACAAATAGGACTAATAGAAACCGGGCACCCGGTTTCCTTTTATCTCGTTCATTGCATAGTGAGGACACGAAACCAGCAGCATCAATGGGTTCAGGTGCCAAGTCTGGATTTATTGTACACTTTCCTTCACAATAAAAAATTCACCTACACGTGACACCGATGGCTGAATGGATTTTCCGCAGCGGCAGTCAAGGTTTGGAGTGCTGGCCCTGGCTAAACCTCACAAGTGTGCCTCTAATGGATAAGCATAAATATGCCAGAAAGCGTACGAGAAAATGGTGCCACGGTAGCTCAATTGTAAAACATCGCACGCGTGATATGAAGAGTTGGGTGCATTACCCACCTGCGGCTAGTTGTTTTTTCACGTGCTTTATTTTGCATTACTTTATAGGAAGTACCTGTAATTTTCCCTATGCTGTCCATGGTGTCTGTGGCTATGGGCTTCTTATAGTACGACTAATAGGAACCGGGCACCTGGTTTCCTTTTATATTGTTCATTGCATATCGAGGACACGAAACCAGCAGCATCAATGGGTTCAGGTACCAAGTCTGGGTTTATTGTACACTTTCCTTCCCAAGAAAAAATTCACCCACTCGTGACACCGATGGCTGAATCAATCTTCCGCAGCGGCAGTCAAGCTTTTGAGTGGTGGCACTGGCTAACACTCACAAGTGTACCTCTAATATATAAGCATTAGTATGCCAGAACACGTACGAGAAAATGGCGCCGCGGAAGCTCAATTGTCAAAGCATCGCACGTGGGATGCGAAGAGGGGGGTGCATGCTCCACCGCCCACTGGTTGTTTGTTCATGTGCTTTCTTTTACATTACTTTATGATTTCATCAAATGAATGTGGAAGTACCAGTAATTTTCTCTATGCTGGCCTTGGTGTGTGTGGTTGTGGGCTTATTATAATATGACTAATTAAAACTGGGCACCCGGTTTCCTTTTTTCTCGTTCATTGCATAGCGATGCCACGGAACTGGCAGCATCAATGCTGCAAGTGCCAAGCCTGGGTTTTTTGTACACTTTCCTTCCCAAGAGAGAATTCACCCACACGTGACACCGATGGTTTAATGGATTTTCCACAGCGGCAGTCAAGGTTTGGAGTGGTGGCCCTGGCTAAACCTCACAAGTGTGCCTCGAATAGTTAAGCATCAATATGCCAGAAAGCGTACTAGAAAACTGCGCCACGGAAGCTCAGCTGTCAGAGCTACGCACGCGTAATGCGAAGAGGGGGTTGCATGCTACACAAGCAGCTGCTTTTTTTTTCAAGTACTTTCTTTTACATTGGTTTATGAGTTATATTAATTGAAATAGGAAGAACCAGTGATTTTCCCTATGCTGTCCTTGGTGTCTGTGGCTATGGGCTTCTTATAATATGACTTATAAAAACCGGGCACCCGGTTTCCTTTCTTCTCGTTCATTACATAGCGAGGACACGAAACCGGCAGCATCAATGGGTTCAGGTGCCAAGACTGGGTTTATTGTACCCCTTCCTTCACAAGAAAAAATTGACCGACACGTGACATCGATGGCTGAATGGATCTTCCACCGCGGCTGGAAAAGTTTTGAGTGGTGGCCCTGGCTCACACTTACAAATGTACCTCTAATAGTTAAGCATCAATATGCCAGAAAGCGTACGAGAAAATGGCGCCACGGAAGCTCAATTGTCAAAGCATCGCACATATGATGCGAAGAGGGGGGTACATGCTCCACCTGCCCACCTGCGGCTGGTTGCTTTTCATGTAATTTCTTTTACATTATTTAGGACTTGTTTAATTGAAATAGGAAGTACCAGTAATTTTGCATATGCTGTCCTTGGTGTCTGTGTCTATGGGCTTCTTATAATATTATAAAGTACGAGTTTTTATACACTCATTTATTTACAGGTATCCATCTTGATCACTTCCTTCCCTTCTTCCTCTCCTTTTCTTGTCTCTTCTGTCTGCTTTTTCTTCGCCGGAACATCACATGCTCCCGGACTTCGGTTTTCATCCCTCCTGGGATGATAGGGTATGACATTTCCCACAGTTGCTCTTTCAGTTTTTCCTTCCGGTCCCAAATAGTGCAGCGATTTCATTATTCCTTGTTACTTGATGGTCTTTATCACTGTGTAGGGCCCAGAAAATCTGGACTTCGGTCCATCTAAACTCCTCCGGACTAAGACTTTATCTCCAGGGTCTATAGCAGGAACCTTTGAGCTATGTCGCAGATCGAAGTGTCTCTTCATGGTTGATCTGTAGCGTGCAAGCTCCTCTTCTGTCTTGCGCCTTTCCTGGAGATCTATTTTCCCAACGATCCCAAGGTAGTATAGTCTTCCGGTAGCCAAGTTGCTTCGCATGATGCAGCAAAGTTAGGCGCACATCCTAATCCCATGGTATGAGAATGATTGTGGTGCCTGATTGCAGCTTCCAATTCACGCTTCCATCCTCCAAGGAAATCATGGTAAATTGCGATGAATGTTTTCATATCTCGAATGAGCCTCTCAGCTAGGCCGTTTCATTCAAGGTGGTAGGGTGTGGCAAATCTCAGTGGAATTCCTCTATCATGGGCCCATTCTTGAAGATTCTTACTGCGGAAAGCTGGTCCGTTATCGGAGACCACTACTTTGGTGTTCTTGAACATATTCCGGTCCAGTAACATCAAAACGGAATTGGCGTCTTCCTTTTCTGTCTTTGCAGCTGCCATGCGTGTGCATTCGTCTATTGCAACAAGGAATGCTTGAGTCTAATTGACTCCCTCTCCTCGCTTTTTATTTCGGCAATATCTAGATGAATTACTTTAAATGGTACTCGGGAATTATTAGCGATGACCATTTGATTCCCTCTTGGACAATACTTGGCCTTGTTAATTTGGCACTGGTGACAGGTTTGCACGCAGTTCTTGATATCTTCCTTCATATTTTTCCAGATGAATCGACTTTTTATCTTCCAATAAGTTTTCCAGACTCCATCATGCGCTCCTGACTCTCGGCTGTCATGGTACAGCTTCAAAACCTTTTTCACCAAAGTTCCTGTCATGCAAAATTTGCCATTATTGCAAGTCAGGTCTTCGGTGCTTTCCCACAAGCTGTAAACGTGCTCATGATCAGATGTTCTCACTTCTGTGATGTGAAGCCTGGAAGGAGCATCTGCGTCAGGAAGCTTATCACCAGGTCGATGGCTTACATCGAAAGTGAACTGTTGCATTTCACTGATCCAATGCGCCACGCTGCTCTTAGGCTGGGTTAATCCCAGGAAGTAGGTTAACGCTCGGTTGTCAGTGAAAAGGCGGAGATGACGACCCTCTATGTAGCTTCTGAAATACCGGAGTGCCATCACAACAGCCAGAGCCTCTTTTTCTGTGGTCGTATAATGTTCTTGAGCTTTTGAGAACGTAGACGAATAATAGCCAATCACCTTGAGTTGGCGTCCTTGCTGTTCCTTTGTGTCTCATTGATATAGAACAGCCCCTGTACCATATTGTGAAGCGTCCGTGCACAGCTCGAAAGGCTTGTTGAAGTGAGGTAGAACAAGCACAGGATCCGACGATATAGCTTCAACAAGGTACTCGTACGCTTTCTCGCACTCTTCACTCCAGATAAATGGCACATCCTTTTGCGTCAGCTTGGTGAGGCATCGTGTCTTTGTAGCGTAATCCTTATAGACGCATGAAAATGACCGGCGAGTCCGAAGAAACCACGGAGTGAGTGTAGTTCATATGGCTTGTCGATCTTCATCTTCCTTTGTATAGACTCCTCTTTTGTTGTTTTAGTTTTTCCGTCAAAAACTCTTTCTAGGAAGACAACGTTCGTCCGAAAAAATTCACTGTTGTTCTTGCTAATCTTTAACTTTGACTTGCTGAGGGCTTCTAACACGCACGAAAGTTGTTTTTCATGTTCTTCTCTTCTACGCGAGTATATGATGATGTCTTCAATGTATACGTTACAAAACATTCCCGGGAACTCTTCGAGAATGCCATTCACCATTTTCTGAAACCAAGCTCCAGAATTCTTCCAACCGAATAGTAAGCGGTTGTACTCGTACACATCGAAAGGTGTCACAAAAGCAGTGTACTGCTTGTAATCTTCTTGTAGTGGCACCTGCCAGTATCCTGTACAGAGATCGACCCGAGAGAAAAAATTTGGTCGACCAGTTTCATTGATGATCTCGTCTATTCGGGGCATGGGAAAAGGAAACAAATCAGTCTGGCCGATGATCTGCCGGTAATCTGTGCAAAGGCGAAATTAGCCATTGTCTTTCGGTACTATGGTGATTGGTGACGCGAAAGTGGATGTTGATGGCCTTATAATACCGGCATTTAGCAATTGCTGCAGTTCGGCCTTTAGCCAGGTCTTTTTCTCGTCGGAGAGAATGTACGACATTTTACGCACTACTGTGACGTCACGAAGCTTAAACGGTACCTCGAAGACATCTGCTGCTGGCGGGTACGTCTCAACACAAATAAGTTCGGGAAAATTTGTCAGTATCTCATCAGCCTTTCCAACTCTTCGATGTGAATTTTCAATGCCACACAAGTTAGGCATAAATAATCCGTCAATAGTCACTTCGTCTCTCCAAGAAATATTCATCTTCAATCGCTTCATATCAGGTCTAGATAATATAAACAGCAAGTCAACACCCTGCATGACAAGGGCATCTACTTTGAGGTGATATCCACCAAATTCAACTTCTACTTCTGCCCAGTGTTGCAACCTTCTAGTTTTTCCATCATAGCTTTGAACACAAACTATTCTTCTTTCATACACCTTGCTCGGTTGAACAATTTCCTGATTTACTAGGCTTACGGATGCTCCAGTATCAACCAGGGAGTCCCGATTTTCTCCATTTATTTACAGGTATCCATCTTGATCACCTCTGTCTCTTCGTCCTCTCCTCCTGTCCTTGTCTCTTCTGTCTTCTTCTTCGTCGGCGGAACATCATAAATATCAATAATAAAAACCGGGCACCCGGTTTCCTTTTTTTCTCGTTCATTATATAGCGAGGCCACGAAACCGGCAGCATCAATTGGTTCAGATGCCATGTCTAAGTTTATTGTATCCCTTCCTTCACAAGACAAAATTCACCCACACGTGACACGGATGGCTGAATGGATCTTCCACCGCAGCAGTCAAAGTTTTGAGTGGTGGCACTGGCTAACACACAAGTGTACCTCTAATAGTTAAGCATATATAGGCCAGAAAGCGCATGAGGAAATTGCGCCACGGAAGCTGAACTGTCAAAACATCACACGTCTTATGCGAACAGGGGGGTGCATGCTCCACCGCCCGCTGGTTGTTTTTTCATGTATTTTCTTTTACATTACTTTATGATTTCTTTATCTGAATATGGAAGAACCAGTAATTGTCCCTATGCTGTCCTTGGTGTCTGTGGCTATGGGCCTCTATAATACTACTAATAAAACCGGGCACCGAGTTTCCTTTTTTCTAGTTCATTACGAAGCGAGGCCACGAAACCGGCAGCATCAATGGGTTCAGGTCCCAAGACTGGGTTTATTGTACCCCTTCCTTCACAAGAAAAAATTCACCCACACGTGACACTGATGGCTGAATGGATCTTCCACAGCGACCATCAAGGTTTTCAATGGTGGCCCTGGCTAACACTGACAAGTGTGCCTCTTATAGATCAGCATAAATGTGCAAGAAAGCGTACGAAAAAATGGCGCCACGGAAGCTCAATTGTCAAAGAATCACCCGTGGGATGCGAAAAGGGGGGTGCATGCTCCACGTGCTGCTGGTTGTTTTTTCACGTGCTTTATTTTGCATTACTTTACGATTTCTTTATCTGAAATATAAAGTACCAGTAATATTCCCTATCCTGTCCTTGCTGTCTGTGGCTATGGGCTTCTTATAATATGACTTATATAAACCGGGCACCTGGTTTCCTTTTTTCTCGTTCATTTCATAGCTAGGCGACGAAACCGGCAGCATCAATTGGTTCAGGTGCCAAGTCTGGGTTTATTGTACCCCTTCCTTCACAAGAAAAAATTGACCGACACGTGACATCGATGGCTGAATCGATCTTCCACAGCAGTAGTCAAAGGTTTGAGAGGTCGCACTGGCTAACACTGACAAGTGTACCTTTAATAGATCAGCATAAATATGCCAGAAAGCTTGCGAGAAAATAGCGCCACGGAAGCTCAGCTGTGAAAGCATCGCACGTGTGATGCGAAGAGGGGGGTGCATGCTTCACCGGCCACTGGTTGTTTTTTCATGTACTTTTTTTTAAACTAATAATTATTCTTGCTAATGAATTTGGAAATACCAGCAATTTTCCCTATCCTGTCCTCGCTGTCTGTGGCTATGGGCTTCTTATAATATGACATAAAAACCGGGCACCCGGTTTCCTTTTTTCTCGTTCATTAAATAGCGAGGCCACGGAACCGGCAGCATCAATGGCTTCAGGTGCCAAGTGTGCGTTTCTATACTATTTCCTTCCCCCGAAAAGATCATGCACACGTGACACTGATGGCTAAATGGATCTTCCACATCCACCGTCATGGAATTGAGAGGTGGCACTGGCTAACACGCTTACGTGTACTTCTAGTAGATAAGCATATATGCCAGAAAGGGTACGAGAATATTGCGACACGGTAGCTCAATTGGAAGTCATCGTGCTCGCTGTGCGAAGACGTCGGTTCGTGCCCCACCTGCGGCTAGTTGTTTTTTAATGTACTTTCGTTTACATTACTTTATCCTTACTTTATTTGAAATAGTAAGTATAAATACTTTCCCCTATGCCATCCTTGGTGCCGTTGTCTCTCGGCTTCTTACGATATGACTAATGCAAACCGGGCCGCGGTTTCCTTTCTTCTCGTTCACTACATAGCGAGGCCTCGTTTCTGGCAGCTTCGATGGGTAGAGGTAGTAAGTGTCAACCTATTAACCGGTTTCGTTCACCCAAAACTACCACGTACACGTGGCGTATGCGGCAGATGGGTGACCCCCCATCCGCCATAAAGGTCATGATTGGAGACGCCTGCTGACACTTCCAGATTGAGTTCTAGTGGATGAACATAAATACACCGGAATGTGGATGGTAAAACGGTACCGCGGTAGCTCATTCATTAAGAGCATCGCGGCGTCAGTCGAACACATGGTTTCGTTCCGCAACTCCGGCCAGCTCTTATTTATTAACTTTCATTTTCGTTAATTCATAACTTCTTTAATCCAGGTTTTGAATACAAATAATTGCCCCTATGTTTTCCTTGGCGTTCCTGTCTATTGCCTTCTCGTAATAATATACGAAGTTGACGATGCGCTATGCTTGAATAAAATAAACTAAGAGAAACAGACTATTCTAGCAATCCAGAATATATGTAGACTAAATATTTGATCTTTTAAGGGGAACTTGCATTTGCATGAAAATTAATCGTGTATGCAGTGAAGTACTAACAGCTTATTTGCACATTGCAATATTCAAGTCTCGAATTATACACATTTTGTTAATTTCTCTTTCCCTCGAAAGGTGAAACAATGACAGCGATCAGATACTAGCGAGGCATGTTATCCAGTACAGCGTCAACAGCTTTCCCTCCATGTCAAGTAGCCCACATCAGGCAGAGAAGTGCTCTGGTGGAGTTCGGTGATGAGGTTGCATTTAGAGATTACATTTTACATAATCAATGTTAGATGGCGCCAGGGTACACTGAAAAGCCCACAACCAAACCAAAATACCTACACCTAGCCCTGTCCATAGTGTGCAACGAGGTGTTTCACCAAGATAAATTGTGTATGTCAATATTATCTAGTGCCAGTTTCTGACCATGTAACATTTAAACGCAACCCCCTCGCAACATGTGGTAGTATTGCGGTGACTTTGGGATGTTCTAAAATTACCCAACACTATCCCGCACGAAGCATTGCTTTAGTGGAGCTTAAGATGAAAGGCTTTTGAGCTAAAGAAATTCACAGCTAAATGTGCTGTATTGGCATTAATTGTATTCAGTCGAGCAATATTGCCGTAAAAGGTACTAGATTCCTACTTTTCTGCACTTTCAATACAAACTCACGGTGGAAGTCATTCTGCTGACTTTCGTTTCTCGTCCACCGTGACGAAAACGGATATTTGCGGAACATGGGTCACAACAGAGGCAGATACAACCGGTGAGGTAACTCAAATAGATGATCTATACTGGGTTCATGCTTTTAATGAATACATTTTATTATCTTTGCATTAGAGTATATCAATAGGGAGAAAGAGCTAAGTAATTAATTCCGGCATCGAAGCGCATTAGGCAGGACCTATATTTAAGGAGCGCCATTGCATTTGCAAATATTGGATTAGTAATTAGGGATGATCATCTTCATTTCATAAATTTGCACTTATATTCGAATATGAGTATTGGGGCAATTCTTCATTGTATTCGGAGCAATATTCAAGAACCACGGCATGATTGCAAAATAGGAGATTTTTTTATTTGTGGCACCCTCAAGGTGCATTATTGTACATTGTAGAGGGGAGGGGCGAGAATATATTCCAAGAGTAAAAAATACAGGATACAGATACAGATTGAGCAACGTTTTAGTCACAGTGCTGCTGCGACGTGTAAAAAAAGTGAGCTTTATTGTCATCAATGTAGGAATATTCATAGTAATCGAATTTCCTATTTAACTCATATGAGTGTACTATATTCAAAATGTTTATGTTTTCAACATTATTAGCTTTTCTTTCCCGACACTGTGACCCTGAAGATATAAACAGTGTTTCTTATATGCGCATCATTAGGCACTTCAGCTTATAGTGGATGTATTTTCAATGTAAGTCTTCCTCATGAATATAGGAAGAGTACTAGAAAGAACTACGCGCACATAGTTTTTTTAATGCGCGGTGGTCTTCATCGCTCATACACATCACTGATTAGGAGTCATATCGGACGTGGAATTTGACGTCATAGAGATAGACAGTTAGTGATCACTTGCTTTGTTCGTACACTACGGTAATCTCTTTTGATTGATGGGTTATCTAGAATATTATCTGATGGAAGTTATCACTGTCTTTTATTCAATCATGTGGAATTTACTTACGCTGTTTTTAGAAACAAACACGTATACCACTAATTTGCACTGAAAAAGATAACGACACAAATTTTTATTATTGCACAGTAAACAAAAAAAAGAAAAATTCAATAGGAAATCACTGTATTTGCCAAGCTCTTCATGTGTTGAATCTATTCTCTCTATATCCCCAGCTTCCTGTGAAGCATGTTCGAGTGTAAATAATGGTAGAACATTTATACTCTTTATCATCAAGAGAACTGTGTATTACCGTTCAGCTGTACACATTCCTTGATAGAGACATGACAATATGATTGCTGAAAAGTTAACCAAATATTATACGTAAGACATTCCCAGGACTAAAAACATACGATAAATACTGGCGTATACCATCATACAATGAAATTGTTTCGTTTATTATTACTGTTGTTGAGGAAGTATTTCCCAATCGCTGAACACTCCATGATGCTAACAATGATTTTGTTCAGCTTTTACATCCGAAAATCAGTTTATATTGTTAAATCAGTTATGTAATTGCTTATTAAAAATGTGCACCGGACAGCGGTCCGGTGCACATTTTTTCAACTGCATGCCTTCCAAAACCTGTACATTTCTTGCAGCTATTCCCACTTGAGGTCAAATTTCTGCACAGTACTGTAGAGAAGACTGCAAAAACAATGCCAGCGATGAACACCGTACGCTTCTTAAAGGAGGTTTTGTTATGAAGGCACGGCATACACACACACACACACATATATATATATATATATATATATATATCGTATTTTTCGCACTTTGTTGGTTCCCCCGACAATTATATGTCGAGGACGCAGTGCGAAAAAAGAACGATGATGCATTTCCCACTTTTAAGTCGAGGTTCGTCTTTCATCAGGGAATACATGAAGGGATATCCGCGTACACGATTAACAATTTCACACCCTTGTCGGTGTAATGCGGTTTTTTTTATTTTTCCTCCTTCTAAACACGTTTTAACACCCTTCTTTAGGAGAAAAGGGTGTTTATGCTGAAAACATCCCTGCAATACCCCAGTGTATCAAATATACACTCAAATATTACTGCAATAAGTGAACGAGCTTTAACGAACTTTGGCAGTCTACGCTTTGATATTGGCGATACATCAAAAACGCGCTCGCGGTCAATGAATAAGGCAGCAGCGCACCGACTCCGAACAGCGGTCTAAATGAAGTTTCCCACGAACATTTATTTCGAACAGCAGGTACTAACGCGCCACCTTTTGCATAGTAAGATATCTAGAAAAAGATGCACATGATCAATGACACGATCTTTCAGATGCTATCACTTAATACTTAAAGATATTCAAGCAGTTAAAATGGGAATGGTTAGGAGTGAAGGCGAATGGTAGGTATCTCAGCAAGTTGCGGTTTGCAGATGACTCTAGCATGCTGAGAAACGCTGAAGACTAATTAGATCGAGGTTCTCAGTGGAGAAAATGTAAGAGCCTGACTGACGGTTAGTATGCAGAAGTGAAAAGTAATCTTACACATACTAGCTAGTGAACGAGGTGTCATAATCGGCAGTTAACCCCTAGAACATGCGCAGGATTACGTTTACATAGAATAATTACTCGCGGGGGACTCTTATCATGAACACCCAAAAAAAAGAGAAAAAAGGCCGGGAGAGATTACGGCAGGCATTGCTAAATCATGGCCAGGCGGCTTACTGCTGTGCTTGAAATTGAAAGTTTACAATAATTGCATTCAACAATTAAGACATGGTGGTATGGTAACGCATGGTGGTAACCATGGTAACACAGGTGCCCGAAACATGTAGGTTACCAAAGAAGCATGGGATGGCTATAATGGCCGGGCAACAAGCATTGAAACGAAAAATGTTAGGCGTGACGCTAATAGACGGAAAGATAGCGAAATTGATTTGACAGCGAACGGGGAGAGCTGATATTCCGCTTGACATCAAGACGAAGAACTCGTACTGGGTAGACCATACAATGCTTAAGATCTCACAAGGCCATCTTCTCACAGCACAGCATTGTGTATTACTAAGTGAAGTTTTTCTTAAAATGATGTCATAGCATGGGACCTAGTTATTATCTTTTGTGCACAGGGATATGACTAGTCTAATACTTTAAATAGTTCACAGTCTAATTGTGCATCAACCTTTCTGTAAACCTAGTTTTTCATCTATATAGAATTGCTTTACCAACCTGTTACAAGCATCTAGTCATGGATTTTTTGAACTACGCATCATGGTCTCTGTAAATACGTATTTCTTCGATATAGCGTTGGCTTACGAAACTATAGCAAACATCTCCTCGTGTATATTTTAACCATGCATCACGGTTTCTGTAAACACCCTTTATGTTCTATACAGTGTTGCCATAGGAACCTGTTACAACCATATCTCGTGCATTTCCTTAAAAACATATTATAGCTTCTGTAAACCGTGTTTTTTGTCTAGGTAGTGTTGCCTTACGAAACTGCTGCCATCTCATGCATATTTTAAACCATGCATCATAGTTTCTGCACACTCTGTTTTTCTTCTGTGTAGTGTTGCCTTACGAAACTGTTACACCGATCGGGTCATAAATTATTTTAACCACGCATTATAGTTTCTGTAAAACCTGAGTTTTTCTATGAATTGCTGACATACGAACCTGTTACTACCAATTCGTCGTGAAATTTTTCCTAAAGACGCATCGTAGTTTCTGCGAAAAAATTTTTTCTTCGATATTATGTTGCCTTACGAAGCTGTTCCAACCATGTCTCGCAAATTTTCACCACCCATCACAGTTTCTGTAAACACTTTTCTTGTATTATATAGCATTGCCTTAGGAACTTGTTACAGCCATCTCGTCGTGCATTGTTTAACCACGCATCATCGTTTCTGTAAACCCAGTATATCTACTATAGAGTGTTGCCTTACGAAACTGCTACAACTATCTCCTCTTCCATATTTTTACCTAGGCATCATAGTTTCCGTAAACACAGTTTTTGTTCTATATACTATAGCTTTACCGACCGGTTACAAAGATCTTGTCATGGATTTTTTTAACCATGCATCATAGTTTCTCTACGCACTGTATTTGTTCTATATACTATTGTTTACCAAACGGTTACAAGCATCTAGTCATGGATTTTTTACCAACACATCATAGTTTCTGTAAACAAAGTTATTGTTCTATATAGAGTTTCCTCACGAACCTATTACAGCGATCTTGTCGTGGATTTCTTTAACCATGCATCATATTTTCTGTAGGCCCTATTTTCCTTCTACAGAGTGTTGCATTAGGAAACTGCTATGGCCGCGCGTGCATATTTTAAACCACGCATCATAGTTTCTCTAAACCCTGTTTTTCTTCTATGTAGTGTTGAATTACCCAACGGGTACATCACATCGAGCATATTGTTAACCATGCATCATAGTTCCTCTAAGCCCTGTTTTTCTTCTATAAAGTGTTGTATTGCGAACCTGTTTCAGCCATCTCGTCCTGCATTTTATTAACCACCCATCATAGTTTTTGTAAGCATTGTTTTTCTTCTATAGAGTGTTGTATTACGACCCTGTTACAGCCATCATGTCTTGCATATTGTTAGCCAGTTTTTGTAAGGCCTGTTTTTGTCCTATATATTGAGTTGCCTTACGAACACCTTACAGATATCTCGTGTATATTTTAGGCCACACATCGTAGTTTCTGTGCGCCCTGTTTTTGTTCTATAGAGCGCTCTATTACAAACCTGTTACAGCCATGACGTCGTTTATTTTCTTAAACGCGCATCATTGTTTCTGTCATACCTGTTTTCCTTCTAAAGAGTGTTGTATTACGAACCTGTTAAAGCCATCACGTCGTGCATTTTGTTAACCACACATCATAGTTTTTGTAAGCCCTGTTTTTCTTCTATAGAGTGTTGTATATTGATTTATGTGAATTGTGAATAGTTTATTTTATCATCAGTTCAGCATACATATCCAGTGGTAAAGCGGGAAGGGGTGGCGAAAAGGCAACTGAATGCCTGACAATGCGCCAATCCCCGCCCAGGCGACGACATTGCACAACACTCAGCGAGTCACTAGATAATACACCAATGTAGTAAAAAACGAAAAAAAAGAAAAGAAAAACAATTGTTGCAGTACACTCAGCATGTAATACATAATACATAAATATAACACTACATAATGACACATAATGTAACACTAATACATCATGTAATACATAAATGCAGAAGAGAAAAAAATAACTAAGCCGTGGTTTTAATTAGTGAACTAGAACATAATTGGTATGAACAGCTTATTGACAAAAAATTATTCATGGCTGAATTTTGAGGCACAATGTAGTTCTGGAAGAAAGCTTATACAATATAAGGACGTCTTACACGGAAGAGAAAGAAAAAAAATGTCATGTTTGAAGCGCCATTAGATAAGCATGCATCTTTTTTTTGAAAATTGCTACTGAACGGCTTTCATTCACTATGCTTATGGCCGTCATGTTAGAGTTTAGAAATGAAGGTATAAGGTCCGTTAGTTTTTGCTTGCCGTAGTTGGTTCGAATCCTTTCACTGTAATAGGTGGTTTTCCTAAGATTATACGTGTGTGTTTTCCGCGAGTAGGTATCCTGAAATATACCTGCGTCCGATTTAATTTGATTGTAGATGACTGTCGCTAGTTTTTTAAGGAATATGTTTTCTAATTTTAATATGCTGTGTTTATGGAAAAGTGTAGCAGAAGGCGTTCGGCGCGGAACATTTTCGATAATACGCAAGATTCTTTTTTGGAGCCTGTGAATACTATCTTTATTTGTTTTTGTTGTTGTGCCCCAGATTAATAGGCAGTAATGCATGCGCGAGTAAACTAAAGTGTAGTAAAGCTGCTTTGTCACCCAGAGGGGTAGTAAACATCTGATTTTGCCAATTATGCCAATGGATCGCGATATGTGGGTGCGAAGATTATCTATGTGATTGGACCAACTCAATGTTTCGTGAAAGATAACGCCTAGAAATTTTTGAGTCTGGAGGCGCTCAATCAAAGCTCCTTGGAATGTGAGCTGCGTATTGTGGAGAATACAATGGTTCCGAGGTTTAAAAATGATGTACTTTGTTTTTTTAATGTTTAATTCGAGCTTATTTGTTCTCAGCCATAGCGACAAATTGCTAAGCCAAAGGTTCGCTTCTTGTACTAGAGTAGACATATCCTGACCCGAGAAAAAGACGTTAGTGTCATCGGCATATAATATAATATCTGGTGTTAGAGGTACGTTTACGATGTCATTTATATAAAATAAGAATAAAAGTGGCCCAAGTATAGAACCCTGTGGGACGCCGTACTTGATCTTGCCCATTTGTGACTTCGAGTGCTGCATATCTGTATACTGATACCGATTAGTAAGGTAACTTCTTATTAAATCGAGGGGCGTACCTCTTATTCCATATTCATTCAGCTTTTGCAAAAGAATTTCATGCTTAATCGAATCAAAAGCTTTCTTAAAATCGAGAAATATTCCAATTGTGTGATGTTTTTGCTCAAAATGTTCAATAATTTGATCTTGAATAGATAATAAGGCCTTTTCAGTACACTTGTTCTTCTGAAATCCGTATTGATGTTCGGTTATAATTTTGTTTAAGCTACAAAAGTTTGCAATTCGTACATATATGACACGTTCTATAATTTTTGAAAAAATGGGCAAAACGAAATGGGCCTGTAGTTATTCATGTCATTTTCATTACCCCCTTTGTGAACAACGGATACTCTAGCAATTTTCAGTTTCTCCGGGAACGTTCCAGTGCTCAAAATAAGGTTGCAAATATGTGCAAATGGTGCGTTTAAGTGTTCTGAAACTGCTTTTAGAGGTTCTGCTTTTATATTGTCAAAACCCACAGCACATTTGTTACTTAAATTCTGTATCAGCGAGGCTACTTCCGATTCATTCGTGGGAGTTAGGAAAATAGATTCCGAGACGTGTGTTTTAATATATGATTTGTAAGACTGGACAGCACCATTTGAAATATCAGAAGCTCCTGAACTTAAAAAATGCTCATTGAACATATCGGCAAGTAAGGTACCTGAACAAGATCTGCCCTCTATTTGAAGCTCAGAGATTGTCTTCGTATTTTTCCTTTGCAAAAGATCGTTCACAACGTTTCAAATTGCTTTCTGATCATTGAGTATGTTTGCAAACTTTTTTTTCATAGTAGCTAAATCGCGCCTTTTTAATGTCAGATCCTATCTTATTTCTGACCTGCTTAAATTCAACCAAGTAGTCTAAGCGCTTTGTTTTTATGAATTCGGTGAATAACTTATCTCTTGCTTTCATTCTTTTCAAAAGTGAAGCGTCTATCCATGGTTTTCTCGCCCTCTTGTTTATCTTATGCACCACAATAGGAAAAGCTAAATTATAAAGGTCTGTTAACTTTGTTATGAATATGTCGTAGGCATTCACAGGGTCAGTATTATTGAAAATACAGCTCCAATCAGTGCCAGCGACAACATTCTGAAAATGCTTAATTGTTTCTTGGTTAATCTGCCTACGCTGCGTAGGATTTGCTGGATTTCGTTTTTTTACGCACCCCGGCAAAAATGCAAAAATCGGCAGGTGATCGCTGACTCCAGGTGTTAGAACCCCTGTGCATATTTCATTTTGTAGTTAGTGAAACATAAATCCAAGGCAGTTTCAGTTAACTATGTTATCCTTGTAGGTACATGAATTGTGTTTTCATAGCCAAAAGAGAGCATTCTGTCAAGAAAATTTTGTTTGTTGTTACTTGGTGATAGCATATCTATGTTGAAATCTCCTGTAACAATCACGCGTGCGCCATTCTGTTCACAATACTCAAGCATTTCATCCATGAAATTAAGGAAATCATCAGACACAGTTCCAGAAGGGGGCCTATATATAGTAAATACTAAAAGGCTTTGACATTCTATCATGACAGATTCAAAGTGAGAGGATATTACAGTATATTCTTTGACAATATTGTATTTAACGCTGTCATGAACATAAATCGGTACACCACCACCCCTTTGGTTTTCCCTGCAGATTGATGCACAACTGTAGTTCGTAAATGGCACGGTATCATGGTTATCAGTGGACCATGTTTCAGTGAAAGTTAAGAAATCAAACTGGTGATTTAGGCTGTTCAAAAAGAAGTCGACACTATCTTTTTTGTTTTGAAGACTTTGCGCATTAAGGTGAATCAGTGATAACTGTTTTTTCTGGCGTGAAGCAATTTTCTGGAAGGCCTCAGCGTCATAGTAGTTTGTTATGTTTGTGAATAGAACGTAAGCACTTCTTGCGATCAGCTATCTTTCATTTTATCGTATTTTTTCTAGGTCATGCACTGTTGCAATTCTAATCACCCTATCACTCGGGCAGCGGCGTACGAAAAGTTTGCCATTCTTGTGCCATGCGAAATCGTACTTATTTTCAAGAGCCCTATTTTTCATTTCCCAGAAAAGTGTCTTATTGCAAGCCGTGAGGTTTTCACTGAAGAATATAGCTGACTTTGTTTTCTTCAATTGTCCCTTCTTTGCAAGCCATTTTTCTTTAGTTTGACGAAATGAAAACCTCACCATCACAGTATTGGGCTTGTCTCCCTTCCTCTCGTTTCTAGGAGCTAGTCTGTGGGCGGCTTCAATGTCAGACTCGGAAAGCTGTGGAAGCCCAAGTTCCGTTGCCAGTTGGTTGAGCTTTACCAGAAGGTTCTCATTTTCGTGATAGGCCAAACCGTTCACTTCAAGATTTAGGCGCCTGCTGTATTGATCTAGCTCGTTCAACTCATGCTGAAGTTTTTCCACGTCTGTTTCTTTAGCGAGGGCCTCAAGCTTCACAACCCGCTTTCTGAGGTCTGAGATGTCTGCGGACTGCCGTGTCATCTGAGTAAGAACTTCATCGTATTTACTGGACATAACTTTCATAGATTCCTCAATGCTATCAACAGTTGTTTTAATTTGGGACAAATCGTCAACCTTTGATTTGATGTCCAGTAGCTCAGTAAGCTTGAGATGAATTGCCGCAAGCTCTGAGGTGAACTTCTTTTCTAACGTCTCATTCTGCATTTCCGCAGAATTGGCTCCTCGAGTCGACGCTTTGCACGTCACGCATATCCAAGATTTTTTAGCAGCAACAGACTTCTTTTTGTAAGCATTGTCAGTTACCGCAGAGCATGAGCCGATATGGTAACTATACTTGCATTCTGAGCACAGCAAGCACGACTCCGATTCGTGAATCCTGCCATCGCATGCTGGACATATGTCATTCATAGCGAAGCTCTTGCTATGAAGCTCTTGCTGGACATTCATTCATTACGAAGCTCTTGCAGCCATCACGTGGTGCATTTTGTTAACCATGCATCTTAGTTTCTCTAAGCCCTGTTTTCCTTTTATAAAGTGTTGTATTACGAAAATCTTACAGCCATAACGTCGTGCATTTTGTTAACCACGCGTCATAGTTTCTGTAAGCTCTGTTTTTCTCCACAGGGTGTTGTATTCCGAACCTGTTACAGCTATCACTTGATGTATTTTGTTAACCACTCATCATAGTTTCTGTAAACACTGTATTTGTTCTATATACTGTGTTGCCTTATGAACACGTTATAGATATCTCATCGTGTATATTTTCAGCCACAAATCATAGTTTCTGTAACCACTGTATTTATTTTATATCGTGTTGCTTTACAAACCACTTACAGCCTTCATGTCGTGTATTTTGTTAACCACGCATCATAGTTTTTGTAAGCCCTGTTTTTCTTCTATAGAGTGTTGTATTACGAAGCTCTTGCAGCCATCACGTGGTGCATTTTGTTAACAATGCATCATAGTTTCTCTAAGTCCTGTTTTCCTTTTATAAAGTGTTGTATTACGAAAATCTTACAGCCATGACGTCGTGCATTTTGTTAACCACGCGTCATAGTTTCTGTAAGCCCTGTTTTTCTCCACAGAGTGTTGTATCCCGAACCTGTTACAGCTATCACTTCATGTATTTTGTTAACCACTCATCATAGTTTCTGTAAACACTGTATTTGTTCTATATACTGTGTTGCCTTATGAACAGGTTATAGATATCTCGTCGTGTATATTTTCAGCCACAAATCATAGTTTCTGTAACCACTGCATTTATTTTATATCTTGTTGCCTTTCAAACCACTTACAGCCTTCATGCCGTGTATTTTGTTAACCACGCATCATACTTTCTCTAAGCCCTGTATCTCTTCCCTAGAGTGTTGAATAAGGAACCTGTTTCAGCCATATCGTCGTGCATTTTGTTAACCACGCATCACAGTTTTTGTAAGCCCTGTTTTTATTCTATAGAGTGGGGTATTACGAACCTGTTAACGTCATCACGTCGTGTATATTGTTAACCACGCATCATAGTTTTGTGAGCCCTGTATTTGTTCTATAGGGTGTTGTACTGCGAACCTGTTACAGCCATCACGTCGTGCGTTTTGTTAACCGCGCATCATTGTTTTGTAAGCTCTGTATTTGTTCTATAGAGTGTTGTACGACGAACCTTTTACAGCCCTTATGTCGTGTATTTGGTTAAACACGCATCATAGTTTTTGTAAGACCTGTCTTTGTTCTATAGAGTGTTTTACTTCGAACCTGTTACAGCCATCACGTCATGCATTTTGTTAACCACGCATCATAGTTTCTGTAAACACTGTATTTGTTCTATATATTGTGTTGCCTTACGAACACGTTACATTTATCTCGTCGTGTATATCTTTAGCCATACATCATAGTTACTGTAACCGGTGTGTGTATGTTATAATGTGTTGCCTTACGAACCTCTTAGAGCAATCACGTCGTGCATTTTGTTATCCACCCAATATAGTTTCTCTAAACCCTGTTTGTCTTCCCTAGAGTGTTGAATGACGTACCAGTTTCAGCCTTCTCATCGTGCATTTTGTTAACCACGCATCATAGTTTCTGAAGAGACTGTATTTGTTCTATAGAGTGTTGTATTGCGAACCTGTTACAGCAATCACGTCGTCCATTTTCTTAACCGCGCATCATAGTTTCTCTAAGCCCTGTTTTTCTTCTATAATGTGTTGTATTACGAACCTGTTACAGCCATCTCGTCGTGAAGTTTGTTAACCACGCATCATACTTTCTCCATGCACAGTTTTCCTTCTATAGAGTGTTGCATTACAACCCCGTTACAGCAATCACGTCACTCATGTTGTTAGCCACGCATCATAGTTTCTCTAAGCCCTGTTTTCCTTCTATAGAGTGTTGTATTAGGAGCCTTTTACAGCGATCACTTCGAGGATGTTGTTAACCACACATCATAGTTTCTGTAAGCCCTGTTTTTCTTCTATAGAGTGTTGTATTACGAACTTGTTACAGCAATCACGTCATGCATTTTGTTAACCACGCATCATCGTTTCTCTAAGCCCTGTTTTCCTTCAATAAAGTGTTGTATTAGGAACCTGGTACAGCCATCACTTCGAGCATGTTGTTAACCACACATCATACTTTCTGTAAGCCCTGATTTTCTTCTATAGAGTGCTGCATTACGTACCTGTTACAGCAATCACGTCATGCATTTTGTTAACCACGCATCATATATTTTCTCTAAGCCCTGTTTTCCGTCTATGGGGTGTTGTATTACGAACCTGGTACAGCCATGACGTCGTGCATTTTGTTAACCACGCATCATAGTTTCTGTGCGCCCTGTTTTTCTTCTATAGAGTTTTGTATTACGAACCTGTTACAGCAATCACATCATGAATATTGTTAACCACGCATCATAGTTTCTCTAAGCCCTGCTTTCCTTGAATAGAGTGTTGTATTACGAACATGTCACAGCAATCACGTCATGCATTTTGTTAACCACGCATCATAGTTTCTGTAAGCCCTGTTTTTCTTCTATAGAGTGTTGTATTACCAACCTGTTACAGCAATCACGTCATGGATATTGTTAACCACACATCATAGTTTCTGTGCACCCTGTTTTCCATCCATAGAGTGTTGTATTACGAACCTGTTACAGCAATCACGTCATGCATTTTGTTAACCAAGCATCATATTTTCTCTAAGCCCTGTTTTCCTTCAATGGAGTGTTGTATTACGAACCTGGTACGTCCATCACGAAGTGCATTTTGTTAACCACGCATCTAAGTTTCTGTAAGCCCTGTTTACGTTCTATAGAGTGGCGTATTACGAACCTGTTACAGCAATCACGTCATGCATTTTGTTAACCACGCATCATAGTTTCTGTAAGCCCTGTTTTTCTAGTATAGAGTGCTGTATTACGAACCTCTTACAAAAATCCCGTCATGCATTTTGTAAACCACGCATCATAGATTTTGTAAGAACTGTATTTGTTCTATAGAGTGTTGTATTACGAACCTGTTACAGCAATCACGTCATGCGTTTTGTTAACCACGCATCATAATTACTCTAAGCCCTGTTTTCCTTCCATAGATTGTTGTAATACGAACCTGGTACAGCCATCACGTCATGCATTTGGTTAACAACGCATCATAGTTTCCGCAAACCCTGTTTTTCTTCTACAGAGTGTTGTATTACGAATATGTTACAGGCATCTCTTCGTGCATTTTCTTAACCGCGCATCATAGTTTTTGTGAGAACTGTATTTGTTCTATAGAGTGTTGTATTACGAAGGTGTTATAGCCATCACGTCATGCATTTCGTTAACCACGCATCATAGTTTCTCTATGCCAAGTTTTCTTTCTATAGGGTGTTGCTTTACGAACCTGTTTCAGCCATCTCATCCTGCATTTTGTTAGCCACGCATCATAGTTTTTGTAAGCCCTGATATTGTTCTATAGGATGTTGTATTACGAAGCTCTTAAAGCCAACCAGTCGTGCATTTGGTTAAGCACGCATCATAGTTTCTTTATGCACAGTTTTCCTTCTATAGAGTGATGCATTACAACCTTGTTGGAGCACTCACATCATGCATTTTTTTAACCACGCATCATAGTTTCTGTAAGCCCTGTTTTTTAACTATAGAATGTTGTATTTCGAACCTGTTACAACAATCACAACATACATTTTGTTAACCACGCATCATAGTTTTTGTAAACCCTGTTTATCTTCTATAAAGTGTTGTGTGACGAACCCATTACAGCCATCACGTCATGACGTTCCTAACCACGCATCATAGTTTCTGTAAGCCCTGTTTTTGTTCTATAGAGCTTTGTATTACGAGCCTGTTACAGCAATCACGTCGTGCATTTTGTAAACCACGCATCATATATTTTCTCTAAGCCCTGTTTTCCGTCTATAGGGTGTTGTATTACGAACCTGGTACAGCCATCAGGTCGTGCATTTTGTTAACCACGCATCATAGTTTCTGTAAACCCTTTATTTGTTCTATGTAGTGTTGCCTTACGAAGCTGTTACAGCCATCTCTTGCGTAATTTTAACAGCACCTAATAGTTGCTGTGCACCCTACTTTTGTTCTATGTAGTGTGGCCTTACGAAACCGTAACAACCATCTCGTGCATTTTTTGACAACGCATAATACTTTCTGTAAACCCTGTTCTTGTTCTATGTAGGGTTGCCTTAAAAACATTTACAACCCTCTCGTGCATATTTTTAACCACGTATAATAGTTTCTGTAAACCCTGTTCTTGTTCTATGTATTGTTGCCTTATGAACCCGGTAAAGCCATGTCGTCGAGCAGATTTTTTACCACGCCTTATAGTATCGTTAATCCCTGTTTTTGTTCTATTTAGTGTTGCGTTAGGAAACCGTTAAAACCATCTCGTGTATATTTCTAACGATGCATAATAGTTTCGGTAAACCCTGTTTTTGTTCTATAGAGCACTATATTACAAACCTGTTACAGCCATCAGGTCGTGTATTTTCTTAAACGCGCATCATTGTTTCTGTCATTCCTGTTTTCCTTCTAAAGAGTGTAGTATTACGAATCTGTTAAAGCTATCACGTCGTGCATTTTGTTAACCACGCATCATAGTTTCTGTAAGCCCTATTTTCCTTTTATAAAGTGTTGCATTACGAAAATTTTATCGCCATAACGTCGTGCATTTTGTTAACCACGCGTCATAGTTTCCGTAAGCCCTGTTTTTCTCCACAGAGTGCTGTATCCCGAACCTGTTACAGCTATCACGTCATGTATTTTGTTAACCACTCATCATAGTTTCTGTAAACACTGTATTTGTTCTATATACTGTGTTGCCTTATGACACGTTATAGATATCTCGTCGTGTATATTTTCAGCCACACATCAAAGTTTCTGTAACTACTGTATTTATTTTATATCGTGTTGCCTTACAAACCACTTACAGCCTTCATGTCGTGTATTTTGTTAACCACGCATCATAGTTTTTCTGAGCCCTGTATCTCTTCCCTAGAGTGTTGAATAAGGAACCTGTTTCAGCCATATCGTCGTGCATTTTGTTAACCACGCATCACAGTTTTTGTAAGCCCTGTTTTTGTTCTATAGAGTGTGGTATTGCGAACCTGTTGCAGCCTTCACGTCGTGCATTTTGTAAACCGCGCATCATAGTTTTGTAAGCTCTGTATTTGTTCTATAGAGTGTTGTACGACGAACCTTTTACAGCCCTTATGTCGTGTATTTGGTTAAACATGCATCATAGTTTTTGTAAGACCTGTTTTTGTTCTATAGAGTGTTTTACTTCTAACCTGTTACAGCCATCACGTCATGCATTTTGTTAACCACGCATCATAGTTTCTGTAAACACTGTATTTGTTCCATATATTGTGTTGCCTTACGAACACGTTACATTTATCTCGTCGTGTATATCTTTAGCCATACATCATGGTTTTGTAACCGGTGTGTGTATTTTATAATGTGTTGCCTTACGAACCTCTTAGAGCAATCACGTCGTGCATTTTGTTAACCACACAACATAGTTTCTCTAAGCCCTGTTTGTCTTCCCTAGAGTGTTGAATGACGTACCAGTTTCAGCCTTCTCATCGTGCATTTTGTTAACCACGCATCATAGTTTCTGTAAAGACTGTATTTGTTTCATAGAGTGTTGTATTACGAACCTGTTACAGCAATCACGTCGTGCATTTTCTTAACCGCGCATCATAGTTTTTCTAAGCCCTGTTTTTCTTCTATAATGTGATGTATTACGAACATGTTACAGCATCTCGTCATGAAGTTTGTTAACCACATATCATACTTTCTCCATGCACAGTTTTCCTTCTATAGGGTGTTGCATTACAACCCTGTTACAGCAATCACGTCAGTCATGTTGTTAACCACGCATCATAGTTTCTCTAAGCCCCGTTTTCCTTCTATAGAGTGTTGCATTGCGAACCTGTTACAGCGATCACGTCATACATTTTGTTAACCACGTGTCACACTTTATCCAAACCCTGTTTTCCTTCTATAGAGTGTTGCATTTCGAACCTGGTGCAGCCATAACGTCGAGCATGTTGTTAACCACGCATCTTAGTTTTTCTAAGCCCTGTTTTCCTTCTTTAGAGTGTTGCATTACAAACCTTGTGCAGCCATCACATCGTGCATTTTGTTAACCACGCATCATAGTTTCTGTAAACACTTTATTGGTTTTATAAAGATTTGTATTACAAACCTCTTACAGCTATCACGTCTTGAATTTTGTTAACCACGCTTCATGTTTTCACTATGCCCAGTTTTCCTTCTATAGAGTGTTGCATTACGAGCCTGTTACAGCAATCACATCCTGCATTTTGTAAACCACGCAAGACATTTCCTCTAAGCCCTGTTTTCGTTCTATAGAGTGCTTTATTACGAACCTGTTACAGCAATCACGTCATGCATATTGTTAACCACGCATCATAAATTTTGTGAAAACTGTATTCTATAGAGTGTTCTTTTACGAAGCTCTTACAGCCATCACGCCATGCATTTTGTTACCCAGCATCATAGTTCCTGTAAACGCTGTATTTGTTTTATAGAGTTTTGTTTTACAAACCTCTTGCAGCCATCACGTCGTGAATTTTGTTAACCATGCATCATAGTTTGCGTAAGCCTTGTCTTTCTTTTATAGAGTGTTGTATTAGGAACCTCTTGCAGGCATCTCGTCGTGCACTTTGTTAACCACACGGCATTGTTTATCCAAGCCCTGTTTTCCTTCTATAGCGCGTTGTATTAGGAGCCTTTTACAGCCATCTTCTCGTGCAGTTTGTTAACCACGCAGCATAGTTTCTCTAAACCCTGTTTTCCTTCTATAGAGTTGCATTACGAACCTGCTGCAGCCACCACTTCGAGCATGTTGTTAACCACACATCATAGTTTCTGTAAGCCATGTTTTTCTTCTATAGAGTGTTGTATTACGAACTTGTTACAGCAATCAAGTCGTGCATTTTGTTAACCACGCATCATATATTTTCTCTAAGCCCTGTTTTCCGTCTATAGGGTGTTGTATAACGAACCTGGTACAGCCATCACGTCGTGCATTTTTTTACCCAAGCATCAGAGTTTTTGTAAGCCCTGTTTTTCTACTATAGAATGCTGTATTTCGAACCTGTTACAACAATCACGTCATACATGTTGTTAAACACGCATCATAGTTTTTGTAAACCCTATTTTTCTTCTTTAGAGTGTTGTATGACGAATCCATTACAGCCATTACGCCATTTATGTTCTTAACCACGCATCATCGTTTCTCTAATCCTTGTTTTCCTTCGATAAAGTGTTGTATTAGGAACCTGGTAGAGCCATCACGTCACGCATTTTGTTAACCACGCAGCATAGTTTCTCTAAACCCCGTTTTCCTTCTATTGAGTGTTGCATTCCGAACCTGCTGCAGCCATGACTTCGAGCATGTTGTTAACCACACATCATACTTTCTGTAAGCCCTGTTTTTCTTCTATAGAGAGTTGTACTACGAACCTGTTACAGCAATCACGTCATGCATTTTGTTAACCACGCATCAAATTTTTTCTCTAAGCCCTGTTTTCCTTCAATGAAGTGTTGTATTACGAACCTGGTACGTACATCACGTCGTGCATTTGGTTAACCAGGCAGCATAGTTTCTCTAAACCCTGTTTTCCTTCTATAGAGTGTTGTATTACGAACCTGGTACGTCCATCACGTCGTGCATTTTGTTAACCACGCATCATATATTTTCTTCAAGCCCTGTTTTCCGTCTATATTGTGTTGTTTTACGAACCTGGCACAGCCATGACGTCGTGCATTTTGTTAACCACGCATCATAGTTTCTGTAAGCCCTGTTTTCCTTCCATAGAGTGTTGCATTACGAACCTGTTACAGCAATCACGTCATGCATTCTGTTAACCACGATTCATAGTTTCTGTAAGCCCTTTTTTTCTACTATAGAGTGTTGCATTACGAACCTCTTACAAAAATCCCGTCATGCATTTTGTAAACCACGCATCATAGTTTCCGGAAGCACTGTTTTTCTTCTATAGAGTGTTGTATTACGAACCTGTTACAGGCATGTCTTCGTGCATTTTCTTAACCGCGCATCATAGTTTTTGTACGAACTGTATTTGTTCTATAGAGTGTTGTATTACGAAGCTCTTATAGCCATCACGTCGTGAATTTTGTTAACCACGCATCATAGTTTCGCTATGCCAATTTTTCTTTCTATAGAGTGTTGCTTCACGAACCTGTTTCAGCCATCTCATCCTGCATTTTGTTAGCCACGCATCATAGTATTTGTAAGCCCTGATATTGTTCTATAGAATGTTGTATTACGAAGCACTTACAGCCAACAAGTAGTGCATTTGGTTAACCACGCATCATATAATCTCTCTAAGCCCTGTTTTCCGTCTATAGGGTGTTGTATTACGAACCTGGTACAGCCATCACGTCGTGCATTTTTTTAACCACGCATCATAGTTTCTGTAAGCCCTGTTTTTTAACTATAGAATGTTGTATTTCGAACCTGTTACAACAATCACAACATACATTTTGTTAACCACGCATCATAGTTTTTGTAAACCCTGTTTATCTTCTATAAAGTGTTGTGTGACGAACCCATTACAGCCATCACGTCATGACGTTCCTAACCACGCATCATAGTTTCTGTAAGCCCTGTTTTTGTTCTATAGAGCGTTGTATTACGAACCTGTTACAGCCATCACGTCCTGCATTTTGTTAACCACGCATCATAGTTTCTCTAAGCCCTGTTTTCCTTCTATAGAGTTTTGTATTACGAACCTGTTACAAGCCAGCACGTAGTGCATTTTGTTAACCACGCATCGTAGTTTCTCTAAATCCTTCATTTGTTCTATGTAGTGTTGCCTTACGAAGCTGTTACAGCCATCTCTTGCATAATTTAAACAGCACCTAATAGTTGCTGTACACCCTGCTTTTGTTCTATGTAGTGTTGCCTTACGAAACCGTAACAACCATCTCGTGCATTTTTTGACAACGCATAATACTTTCTGTAAACCCTGTTCTTGTTCTATGTAGGGTTGCCTTAAAAACATTTACAACCATCTCATGCATATTTTAACCACCTATAATAGTTTCTGTAAACCCTGTTCTTGTTCTATGTAGTGTTGCCTAATGAACCCGGTGCAGCCATGTCGTCGAGCAGATTTTTTACCACGCCTTATAGTTTCTGTAAACTCTGTTTTTGCACTATTTAGTGTTGCGTTAGGAAACCGTTAAAACCATCTCGTGTATATTTCTAACGACGCATAATAGTTTCTGTAAACCGTGTTTTTGTTCTTTGTAGTGTTGCCTTACGAAGCTGTTACAACCATCTCGTGCATATTTATAACAACGCATAGTAGTTTTTGTAAACCGTGTGTTGTTCTTTGTAGTGTTGCCTAACGAATGCACAACAACCATATCGTGCATATTTTTAACAATGCCTAATTGTTTCTGTAAACCCTGCTTTTGTTCTAAGTTGTGTTGCCTTATGAAACTGTTACAACCATGTCCTGCATATTTTTAACTACGCATAACTGTTTCTGTAAACCCTGTTTTTGTTCAAGGTAGTGTTGCCGTACGAACCTGGTACAGCCATGTCGTCTAAGATATTTTTAGCCACGCATCATAGTCTCTGTAAACCCTGTAATCGTTCTATGTAGCGTTGCGTTATGAAGCTGTTACAACCACCTCGTGCATATTTTAACCATGCGAAATAGTTTCTGTACACCCTGTTTTTCCCCTATGTAGTGTTGCATTACGAAACAGTTACAACCATATCGTGCATATTTTTAACCGCGCATAATAGTTTCTGTAAACCTGACTTCGTTCTATATAGTGTTGCCTCACGAAGCTGTTAGAAGTATCTCGTGCATTTTGTTTACACACGCATAATAATTTCTGTAAACACTGTTTTTCTTCTATCTAGTGTTGCCTTATGATTATGTTACAAGCATCTCGTGCATATTTTTGACCACGCATCTTAGTTTCTATAAACTCGATTCTTGTTCTATGCAGTGTTGCCTTACGAACCTACTACAGCCATGTCATCGAGCCTATATTTCACCACGCAACATAGTTTCTGTAAACCCTATTCTTGTTATATGTAGGGTTGCCTTGCGAAACTGTCGCAACCATCTCGTGCATATTTTTAACCACGCATAATAGTTACTGTAAACCCTGTTCTTGTTCTATGTAGTGTTGCCTTTTGAGCCTGGTACAGCCTTGTCGTCGAGCATATTTTTACCCACGCCTAATTGTTTCTGTAAACTCTGTTTTTGTTATATATAGTGTTGCGTTACGAAACCATAACAACCACCTCGTTCATATTTTTACCAGTGCATCATGTTTTCTATAAGTCCTGTTTTCCTTCTATAGAGTGTTCTATTAAGAACCTGGTACAGCCATCACGTCGGGCATTTATTTTAACCACGCATCATAGTTTCTCTAAGCCCTGTATTTCTTCCATAAAGTGTTGTATTACAAACCTGTTACAGCCATCTTGTCGGGTATTTTGTTAACCTCGCATCATAGTTTCTGTAAGCCCTGTTCTTGTTATTTATATGGTGTTGCGTTACGAACATGTTACAGATATCTCGTTGTACATAATTTTAGCCAACTATTAGAGTTTCTGTAAGCCCCGTTCTTGTTCTATAGAGTGTTGTATTATGAACCTGTTACCGCCATCACGTCGTGCATTTTCTTAACCACGCATCAAAGTTTCTGTAAGCCCTGTTTTCCTTCAATAGAGTGTTGTATTACGAACCTGGTACAGCCATGACATCGTACATTTTGTTAACCACGCATCATCGTTTCTCTAAGCCCTGTTTTCCTTCAATAGAGTGTTGTATTACGAGCCTGTTACAGCAATCACGTGATGCATTTGGTTAACCACGCATCATAGTTTCTCAAACCCCGTTTTCCTTCAATAGGGTGTTGTATTAGGAACCTGGTGCATCCCTCACGTCGTGCATTTTGTTAACCACGCATCATCGTTTCTCTAAGCCCTCTTTTCCTTCAATAGAGTGTTATACTACGAACCTGTTACAGCAATCACGTCTTGCATTTTGTTAACCACGCATCATAGTTTCTCAAACCCTATTTTCCTTCAATAGAGTGTTGTATTAGGAACCTGGCACAGCCATCACGTCATGCATTTTCTTAACCACACATCATAGTTTCTGTAAGCACTGTTTTCGCTCTTTAGAGTGGTGTATTATGAACCTGGTACGTCCATCACGTCGTGCATTTTGTTAACCACGCATCTAAATTTCTGTAAGCCCTGTTTTCATTCTATAGAGTGGTGTATTACGAACCTGATACAGCCATGACGTCATGCATATTGTTAACCACGCATCAAAGTTTCTGTAAACCCTGTTTTCCTTTCATAGAGTGTTGCATTACGAACCTCTTACGAAAATCCCGTCATGCATTTTGTAAACTACGCATCATACTTTTTGTAAAAACTGTATTTGTTTTATAGAGTGTTGTATTGCGATGCTCTTACAGCCATCACGTCGTGCATTTTGTTAACCACGCATCATAGTTTCTCTTTACCCAGTCGTCTTTCTATACAGTGTTCCTTTACAAACCTGTTTCAGCCATCTCGTCCTGCATTTTGTTAGCCACGCATCTTAGTTTTTGTAAGCCCTGATATTGTTCTATAAGATGTGTTATTACGAAGCTCTTACAGCCAACAAATTTTGCATTTGTTTAACCACGCATCATATTTTCTCTATGCCCAGTTTTCCTTCTATAGAGTGTTGCATTACAACCCTAATAGAGCAATCACGTCATGCATTTTGTTAACCACGTATCGTAGTTTCTCTAGGCCCTGTTTTCCTTCTATAGAGTGTTGCATTGCGAACCTGTTACAGCAATAACGTCATGAATTTTGTTACCCAGCATCATAGTTTCTCTAAGCCCTGTTTTCCTTGGGTAGACTCTTGCATTACGAACCTGCTACAGCAATCACGTCATGCATTTTCTTAACCAACCATCATAGTTTCTCTAAGCCCTGTTTTCCTTCTATAGATTGCTGTATTACGAACCTGGTACAGCCATCACGTTATGCATTTGATTAACAAGGCATCATGGTTTCCGCAAGCCCTGTTTTTCTTGTATAGAGTGTTGTATTACGAACCTGTTACAGGCATGCCTTCGTGCATTTTCTTAAGCGCGCATCATAGTTTTTGTAAGAACTGTATTTGTTTTATAGAGTTTTGTTTTACAAACCTCTTGCAGCCATCACGTCGTAAATTTTGTTAACCATGCATCATAGTTTGTGTAAGCCCTGTTTTTGTTCTATAGAGTGGTGTATTACGAACCTGTTACAGCTATCACGTCATGCATTTTGTTAACCACGCAGCATAGTTTCTCTAAGCCCTGTTTTCCTTCTATAGAGTGTTGCATTACGAACCTGCTGCAGCCATCACTTCGAGCATGTTGTTAACCACACATCATAGTTTCTGTGAGGCCTTTTTTCCTTCCATAGAGTGTAGTATTACGAACCTGTTACAGCAATCACGTCATGAATTTTGTTAACCAAGCATCATATTTTCTCTAAGCCCTGTTTTCCTTCAATGGAGTGTTGCATTACGAACCTGGTACGTCCATCACGTCGTGCATTTTGTTAACCACGCATCATATATTTTCTCTAAGCCCTGTTTTCCTTCAATGGAGTGTTGTATTACGAACCTGGTACGCCCATCACGAAGTGTATTTTGTTAACCACGCATCAAAGTTTCTGTAAGCCCTGTTTACGTTCTATAGAGTGGTGTATTACGAACCTGGTACAGCCATGACGTCGTGCATATTGTTAACCACGCATCATATTTTCTGTAAGCCCTGTTTTCCTTCCATAGAGTGTTGCATTACGAACCTGTTACAGCAATCAGGTCATGTATTTTGTTAACCACGCATCATAGTTTCTGTAAGCCCTGTTTTTCTAGTATAGTGTGCTGTATTACGAACCTCTTACAAAAATCCCGTCATGCATATTGTAAACCACGCACCATAGTTTTTGTAAGAACTGTATTTGTTCTATGGAGTGTTGTATTACGAACCTGTCACAGCAATCACGTCATGCGTTTTGTTAACCACGCATCATAGTTTCTCTAAGCCCTGTTTTGCTTCTGTAGACTCTTGCATTACGAACCTGTTACAGCCATCACGTCATGACGTTCCTAACCACGAATCATAGTTTCTGTAACCCCTGTTTTTGTTCTATAGAGCGTTTTATTACGAACCTGTTACAGCCATCACGTCCTGCATTTTGTTAACCACGCATCATAGTTTCTCTAAGCCCTGTTTTCCTTCTATAGAGTTTTGTATTAGGAACCTGTTACAAGCCATCACGTAGTGCATTTTGTTAACTACGCATCGTAGTTTCTGTAAACCCTTCATTTGTTCTATGTAGTGTTGCCTTACGAAGCTGTTACAGTCATCTCTTGCATAATTTAAACAGCACCTAATAGTTGCTGTACACCCTGCTTTTGTTCTATGTAGTGTTGCCTTACGAAACCGTAACAACCATCTCGTGCATTTTTTGACAACGCATAATACTTTCTGTAATCCCTGTTCTTGTTCTATGTAGGGTTGCCTTAAAAACATTTACAACCATCTCATGCATATTTTTAACCACGTATAATAGTTTCTGTAAACCCTGTTCTTGTTCTATGTAGTGTTGCCTAATGAACCCGGTACAGCCATGTCGTCGAGGAGATTTTTTACCACGCCTTATAGTTTCTGTAAACTCTGTTTCTTTCTTTGTAGTGTTGCCTTACGAAACCGTAACAACCATCTCGTGCATTTTTGACAACGCATAATACTTTCCGTAAACCCTCTTCTTGTTCTATGTAGGGTTGCCTTAAAAACATTTACAACCATCTCATGCATATTTTTAACCACGTATAATAGTTTCTGTAAACCCTGTTCTTGTTCTATGTAGTGTTGCCTAATGAACCCGGTACAGCCATGTCGTCGAGCAGATTTTTTACCACGCCTTATAGTTTCTGTAAACTCTGTTTTTGTTCTATTTAGTGTTGCGTTAGGAAACCGTTAAAACCATCTCGTGTATATTTCTAACGACGCATAATAGTTTCTGTAAACCGTGTTTTTGTTCTTTGTAGTGTTGCCTTACGAAGCTGTTACAAGCATCTCGTGCATATTTTTAACAACGCATAGTAGTTTCTGTAAACCGTGTTTTTGTTCTTTGTAGTGTTGCCTAACGAATGGCCAACAACCATATCGTGCATATTTTTAACAACGCATAGTAGTTTCTGTAAACCGTGTTTTTGTTCTTTGTAGTGTTGCCTTACGAAGCTGTTACAACCATCTTGTGCATATTTTAAACAATGCCTAATTGTTTCTGTAAACCCTGCTTTTGTTCTAAGTTGTGTTGCCTTATGAAACCGTTACAACCATGTCCTGCATATTTTTAACTACGCATAACTGTTTCTGTAAACCCTGTTTTTGTTCAAGGTAGTGTTGCCGTACGAACCTGGTACAGCCATGTCGTCTAACATATTTTTAGCCACGCATCATAGTCTCTGTAAACCCTGTAATCGTTCTATGTAGCGTTGCCTTATGAAGCTGTTACAACCGCTTCGTGCATATTTTAACCATGCGAAATAGTTTCTGGAAACCCTGTTTTTCCCCTATGTAGTGTTGCATTACGAAACAGTTACAACCATATCGTGCATATTTTTAACCGCGCATAATAGTTTCTGTAAACCTGACTTCGTTCTATATAGTGTTGCCTTACGAAGCTGTTAGAAGTACCTCGTGCATTTTGTTTACACACGCATAATAATTTCTGTAAACTCTGTTTTTCTTCTATCTAGTGTTGCCTTATGAATATGTTACAAGCATCTCGTGCATATTTTTGACCACGCATCTTAGTTTCTATAAACTCGATTTTTGTTCTATGCAGTGTTGCCTTACGAACCTACTACAGCCATGTCGTCGAGCCTATATTTCATCACGCAACATAGTTTCTGTAAACACTATTCTTGTTATATGTAGGGTTGCCTTGCGAAACTGTCGCAACCATCTCGTGCATATTTTTAACCACGCATAATAGTTACTGTAAACCCTGTTCTTGTTCTATGTAGTGTTGCCTTATGAGCCTGGTGCAGCCTTGTCGTCGAGCATATTTTTACCCACGCCTAATTATTTCTGTAAGCTCTGTTTATGTTATATATAGTGTTGCGTTACGAAACCAGACCAACCATTTCGTTCATATTTTTATCAATGCATCATGTTTTCTAAAAGTCCTGTTTTCCTTCTATAGAGTGTTCTATTACGAACCTGGTACAGCCATCACGTCGGGCATTTATTTTAACCACGCATCATAGTTTCTCTAAGCCCTGTATTTCTTCCATAAATGTTGTATTACAAACCTGCTACAGCCATCTGGTCATGCATTTTGTTAACCTCGCATCATAGTTTCTGTAAGCCCTGTTTTTGTTTTTTATATGGTGTTGCGTTTAGAACATGTTACAGATATCTCGTTGTACATAATTTTAGCCAACTATTAGAGTTTCTGTAAGCCCTGTTCTTGTTCTATAAAGTGCTGTATTATGAACCTGTTGCCGCCATCACGTCGTGTATTTTCTTAACCACGCATCAAAGTTTCTGTAAGCCCTGTTTTCCTTCAAAAGAGTGTTGTATTACGAACCTGGTGCAGCCCTCACGCCGTGCATTTTGTTAACCACGCATCATCGTTTCTCTAGGCCCTCTTTTACTTCAATAGAGTGTTGTACTACGAACCTGTTACAGCAATCACGTCTTGCATTTTGTTAACCACGCATCATAGTTTCTCTAAGCCCTGTTTTCCTTCTGTAGACTCTTGCATTACGAACCTGTTACAGCAATCACGTCATGCATTTGGTTAACAACGCATCATAGTTTCCGCAAGCCCTGTTTCTCTTCTTTAGAGTGTTGTATTACAAACCTGTTACAGGCATCGTGCATTTTCTTAACCGCGCATCATATTTTTTGTAAGAACTGTATTTGTTCTACAGATAGTTGCATTACGAAGCTCTTATAGCCATCACGTCATGCATATTGTTAACCACGCATCATAGTTTCTCTATGCCAAGTTTTCTTTCTATAGAGTGTTGCTTTACGAACCTGTTTCAGCCATCTCATCCTGCATTTTGTTAGCCACGCATCATAGTTTTTGTAAGCCCTGATATTGTTCTATAGAATGTTGTATTACGAAGCTCTTACAGCCAACAAGTCGTGCATTTGGTTAACCACGCATCATAGTTTCTTTATGCCAGTTTTCCTTTTTTAGAGTGATGCATTACAACCTTGTTAGAGCACTCACGTCATGCATTTTGTGAACCACGTATCGTAGTTTCTCTAAGCCCTGTTTTTCTTCTATGATATGTTGTATTACGAACCTGTTACAACAATCACGTCATACATTTTGTTAACCACGCATCATACTTTTTGTAAACCCTGTTTATCTTCTGTTGAGTGCTGTATGACGAACCCATTACAGCCATCACGTCATGCATGTCCTTAACCACGCATGATAGTTTCTGTAAGCCCTGTTTTTGTTCTATAGAGCGTTGTATTACGAGCCTGTTACAGCAATCACGTCGTGCATTTTGTAAACCACGCATTATATATTTTCTCTAAGCCCTGCTTTCTGTCTATAGGGTGTTGTATTACGAACCTGGTACAGCCATCACGTCGTGCATTTTTTTAACCACGCATCATAGTTTCTGTAAGCCCTGTTTTTCTACTATAGAATGTTGTATTTCGAAACTGTTACAACAATCACGTCATACATTTTGTTAACCACGCATCATAGTTTTTGTAAACCCTGTTTGTCTTCTCTACAGTGTTGTATGACGAATCCATTACAGCAATCACGTCATGCATGTTCCTAACCACGCATCAAAGTTTCTGTAAGCCCTGTTTTTGCTCTATAGAGCGTTGTATTACGAACCTGTTACAGCCACCACGCCCTGCATTTTGTTAACCACGCATTATTGTTTCTCTCAGCCCTGTTTTCCTTCTATAGAGTGTTGTATTACGAACCTGTTACAAGCCATCACGAATTCCATTTTGTTAACCACGCATCGTAGTTTCTGTAAACCCTTCATTTGTTCTATGTAGTGTTGCCTTACGAAGCTGTTACAGCCATCTCTTGCATAATTTAAACAGCACCTAATAGTTGCTGTACACCCTGCTTTTGTTCTATGTAGTGTTGCCTTACGAAACCGTAACAACCATCTCGTGCCTTTTTTGACAACGCATAATACTTTCTGTAAACCCTGTTCTTGTTCTATGTAGGGTTCCCTTAACAACATTTACAACCATCTCATGCATATTTTTAACCACGTATAATAGTTTCTGTAAACCCTGTTCTTGTTCTATGTAGTGTTGCCTAATGAACCCGGTACAGCCATGTTGTCGAGCAAATTTTTTACCACGCCTTATAGTTTCTGTAAACTCTGTTTTTGTTCTATTTAGTGTTGCCTTACGATGCTTTTACAACCATCTCGTGCATATTTTTAACAACGCAAAGTAGTTTCTGTAAACCGTGTTTTGGTTCTTTTTAGTGTTGCCTAACGAATGCGCAGCAACCATATCGTGCATATATTTAACAACGCATAGTAGTTTCTGTAAACCGTGCTTTTGTTCTTTGCAGTGTTGCCTTACGAAGCCGTTACAACCATCTTGCGCATACTTTTAACAACGCCTAATTGTTTCTGTAAACCCTGTTTTTTTTCTATGTTGTGTTGCCTTATTAAACCGTTACAACCATGTCCTGCATATTTTTAACTGCGCATAATAGTTTCTGTAAACCCTGTTTTTGTTCAAGGTAGTGTTGCCGTACGAACCTGGTACAGCCATGTCGTCTAACATATTTTTAGCCACGCATCATAGTCTCTGTAAACACTGTAATCGTTCTATGTAGCGTTGCCTTATGAAGCTATTGCAACCACCTCGTGCATATTTTAACCATGCGAAAAAGTTTCTGTAAGCCCTGTTTTTCCCCTATGTAGTGTTGCATTACGAAACATTTACAACCATATCGTGCATATTTTAAACCGCGCATAATAGTTTCTGTAAACCTGACTTCGTTCTATATAGTGTTGCCTTACGAAGCTGTTAGAAGTATCTCGTGCATTTTGTTTACACACTCATAATAATTTCTGTAAACTCTGTTTTTCTTCTATCTTGTGTTGCCTTATGAATATGTTACAAGCATCTTGTGCATATTTTTGACCGCGCATCTTAGTTTCTATAAACTCGATTTTCGTTCTATGCAGTGTTGCCTTACGAACCTACTACAGCCATGTCGTTGAGCCTATATTTCACCACGCAACATAGTTTCTGAAAACCCTATTCTTGTTATATGTAGGGTTGCCTTGCGAAACTGTCGCAACCATATCGTGCATATTTTTAACCACGCATAATAGTTACTGTAAACCTTGTTCTTGTTCTATGTAGTGTTGCCTTATGAGCCTGGTACAGCCTTGTCGTCGAGCATATTTTTACCCACGCCTAATTGTTTCTGTAAACTCTGTTTTTGTTATATATAGTGTTGCGTTACGAAACCATAACAACCATCTCGTTCATATTTTTACCAGTGCATCATGTTTTCTATAAGTCCTGTTTTCCTTCTATAGAGTGTTCTACTACGAACCTGGTACAGCCATCACGTCGGGCATTTATTTTAACCACGCATCATAGTTTCTCTAAGCCCTGTATTTCTTCCATAAAGTGTTGTATTACAAACCTGTTACAGCCATCTTGTCGCGCATTTTGTTAACCTCGCATCATAGTTTCTGTAAGCCCTGTTTTTGTTTTTTATATGGTGTTGCGTTACGAACATGTTACAGATATCTCGTTGTACATAATTTTAGCCAACTATTAGAGTTTCTGTGAGCCCCGTTCTTGTTCTATAGGGTGTTGTATTATGAACCTGTTACCGCCATCACGTCGTGTATTTTCTTAACCACGCATCAAAGTTTCTGTAAGCCCAGTTTTCCTTCAAAAGAGTGTTGTATTACGAACCTGGTACAAGCATCACGTCGTGCATTTTGTTAACCACGCATCTAAGTTTCTGTAAGCCCTCTTCTCGTTCTATAGAGTGGTGTATTACGAACCTGATACAGCCATGACGTCATGCTTATTGTTAACCACGCATCATAGTTTCTGTGCGCCCTGTTTTCCTTCCATAGAGTGTTGCATTACGAACCTGTTACAGCAATCACGTCATGCATTTTGTTAACCACGCATCATAGTTTCTGTAAGCCCTGTTTTTCTACTATAGAGTGTTGTATTACGAACCTCTAACGAAAATCCCGTCATGCATTTTGTAAACTGCGCATCATAGTTTTTGTAAAAACTGTATTTGTTTTATAGAGTGTTGTATTGCGAAGCCCTTACAGCCATCACGTCGTGCATTTTGTTAACCACGCATCATATATTCTCTATGCCCGGTCGTTCTTCTATAGAGTGTTCCTTTACAAACCTGTTTCAACCATCTCGTCCTGCATTTTGTTAGGCACGCATCATAGTTCTTGTAAGCTCTGATATTGTTCTTTTAGAATGTTGTATTACGAAGCTGTTACAGCGAACAAGTCGTGCATTTGGTTAACCACGCATCATATTTTCTCTATGCCCAGTTTTCCTTCTATAGAGTGTTGCATTTCAACCCTGTTAGAGCAATCACGTCATGCATTTTGTTAACCACGTATCGTAGTTTCTCTAGGCCCTGTTTTGCTTCTATAGAGTGTTGCATTTCGAACCTGTTACAGCAATCACGTCATGCATTTTGTTAACCAAGCATCATAGTTTCTCTAAGCCCTGTTTGCCTTCTGTAGACTCTTGCATTACGAACCTGTTACAGCAATCACGTCATGCATTTGGTTAACAACGCATCATAGTTTCCGCAAGCCCTGTTTTTCTTCTATAGAGTGTTGTATTACAAACCTGTTACAGGTATGTCTTCGTGCATTTTCCTAACCGCGCATCATAGTTTTTGTAAGAAATGTATTTGTTCTATAGAGTGTTGTATTACGAAGCTCTTATAGCCATCACGTCGTGCATTTTGTTAACCACGCATCATAGTTTCTCTATGCCAAGTATTCTTTCTATAGAGTGTTGCTTTACGAACCTGTTTCAGCCATCTCATCCTGCATTTTGTTAGCCACGCATCTTAGTTTTTGTAAGCCCTGGTATTGTTCTAAAGAATGTTGTATTACGAAGCTCTTACAGCCAACAAGTCGTGCCTTTGATTAACCGCGCATCATATTTTCTCTATGCCCAGTTTTCCTTCTATAGAGTGTTGCATTAGAACCCTGTTAGAGCAATCACGTCATGCATTTTGTTAACCACGTATCGTAGTTTCTCAAGGCCCTGTTTTTCTTCTATAGAGTGTTGCATTGCGAACCTGGTACAGCAATCACGTCATGCATTTTGTTAACCACGCGTCATAGTTTAGTCAAACTCTGTTTACTTTCTATAGGGTGTTGTATTACGAACCTGTTACAGCAATCACGTCATGCATTTTCTTAACCAAGCACCATAGTTACTCTAAGCCCTGTTTTCCTTCTATAGATTATTGTTTTACGAACTTGGAACAGCCATCACGTCGTGCATTTGGTTAACTACGCATAATAATTTCTGCAAGCCTTGTTTTTCTTTATAGAGTGTTGTATTACGAACCTGTTACAGGCATGTCTTCGTGCATTTCCTTAACCGCGCATCATAGTTTCTGTAAGGACTGTAGTTGTTCTTTAGAGTTGTATTACTAAGCTCGTACAGCTATCAGGTCGTGCATTTGGTTAACCACGCATCATAGTTTGTATAAGCCCTGTTTTCCTTCTATAGAGTGTTGTGTTACGAAACTGTTACAGCCATCCCGTCGTGAATTTTGTTAACCACGCATCATATTCTCTCTATGTTCAGTTTCCCTTCCATAGAGTGTTGCATTACGAACCTGTTACAGCAATTACGTCATGCATATCGTGAACCACGCATTATACTTTCTCTAAGCCCTGTTGTCGTTCTATGGAGTGTTGTATTACGAACCTGGTACAGCCATCCCATCGTGCATTTTGTTAACCACGCATGATAGTTCCTCTAAGCCCTGTTGTTCTTCTTTAAAGTGTTGTATTTTGAACCTGTTAGAGGAATGTCTTCGTGCATTTTGTTAACTACGCATCGTGGTTTCTGTAAACACTGTATCTGTTTTATAGAGTGTTGTATTACGAAGCTCTTACAGCCATAACGCCGTGCATTTGGTTAACCACGCATCATAATTTCTCTAAGCCCTGTTTTCCTTCAATAGAGTGTTGTATTACGAACCTGGTACAGCCATCACGTCATGCATTTTCTTAACCACGCATCATAGTTTCTGTAAGCCCTGTTTTCGTTCTATAGAGTGTTGTATTAGGATCCTGGTACAGAAATCACGTCGTGCATTTTGTTAACCACGCATCATCGTTTCTCTAAGCCCTGTTTACCTTCAATAGAGTGTTGTATTACGAACCTGGTACGGCCATCACGTGATGCATTTTGTTAACCACGCATAATATTTTCTCTAGGCCCTGTTTTCCTTCAATAGAGTGTTGCATTGCGAACCTGTTACAGCGATCACGTCATGCATTTTGTTAACCACGCATCATAGTTTCTCAAACCCTGTTTTTCTTCAACAGAGTGTTGTATTAGGAACCTGGTACAGCCATGACGTCGTGCATTTTGTTAACCACGCGTCATCGTTTCTCTAAGACCTGTTTTCCTTCAATAGAGTGTTGTATTACGAACCTGTTACAGCAATCACGTCATGCATTTTGTGAACCACGCTTCATAGTTTCTCTAAGCCCTGTTTTCCTGCAATAGAGTGTTGTATTAGGAACCTGGTACAGCCATCACGTCACGCATTTTCTTAACCACGCATCATAGTTTCTGTAAGCCCTGTTTTCGTTCTATAGAGTGTTGTATTAGGAACCTGGTACAGACATCACGTGATGCATTTGGTTAACCACGCATCATAGTTTCTGAAACCCTGTTTTCCTTCAATAGAGTGTTGTATTACGAACCTTTTACAGCAATCACGTGATGCATTTGGTTAACCACGCATCATAGTTTCTCAAACCCTGTTTTCCTTCAATAGTGTGTTGTATTACGAACCTGGTACAGCCATCACGTCATGCATTTTCTTAACCACGCATCATAGTTTCTCTAAGCCCTCTTTTCCTTCAATAGAGTGTTGTATTACGAACCTGTTACAGCAATCACGTCGTGCATTTTGTTAACCACGCATCATAGTTTCTCAAACCCTGTTTTTCTTCAATAGAGTGTTGTATTAGGAACCTTGTACAACCATCACGTCGTGCATTTTCTTAACCACGCATAATAGTTTCTGTAAGCCCTGTTTTCGTTCTTTAGAGTGGTGTATTACAAACCTGGTACGTCCATCACGTCGTGCATTTTGTTAACCACGCATGTAAGTTTCTGTAAGCCCTCTTTTCGTTCTATAGAGTGGTGTATTACAAACCTGATACAGCCATGACGTCATGCTCTTTGTTAACCACGCATCATAGTTTCTGTAAGCCCTGTTTTCCTTCCATAGAGTGTTGCATTACGAACCTGTTACAGCAATCACGTCATGCATTTTGTTAACCACGCATCATAGTTTCTGTAAGCCCTGTTTTTCTACTATAGAGTGTTGTATTACGAACCTCTTACGAAAATCCCGTCATGCATTCTGTAAACTACGCATCATAGTTTTTGTAAAAACTGTATTTGTTTTATAGAGTGTTGTATTGCGAAGCTCTTACGGCCATCACGTCGTGCATTTTGTTAACCACGCATAATATATTCTCTATGCCCAGTCGTCTTTCTATAGAGTGTTCCTTTACAAACCTGTTTCAGCCATCTCGTCCTGCATTTTGTTAGGCACGCATCATAGTTTTTGTAAGCCCTGATATTGTTCTTTTAGAATGTTGTATTACGAAGCTCTTACAGCCAACAAGTCGTGCATTTGGTTAACCGCGCATCATATTTTCTCTATGCCCAGTTTTCCTTCTATAGAGTGTTGCATTACAACCCTGTTAGAGCAATCACGTCATGCCTTTTGTTAACCACATATCGTAGTTTCTCTAGGCCCTGTTTTGCTTCTATAGAGTGTTGCATTGCGAACCTGTTACAGCGATCACGTCATGCATTTTGTTAACCACGCATCATAGTTTCTCAAACCCTGTTTTTCTTCAACAGAGTGTTGTATTAGGAGCCTGGTACAGCCATGACGTCGTGCATTTTGTTAACCACGCGTCATCGTTTCTATAAGCCCTGTTTTCCTTCAATAGAGTGTTGTATTACGAACCTGTTACAGCAATCACGTCATGCATTTTGTGAACCACGCTTCATAGTTTCTCTAAGCCCTGTTTTCCTTCAATAGAGTGTTGTATTAGGAACCTGGTACAGCCATCACGTCATGCATTTTCTTAACCACGCATCATAGTTTCTGTAAGCCCTGTTTTCGTTCTATAGAGTGTTGTATTAGGAACCTGGTAAAGACATCACGGGATGCATTTGGTTAACCACGCATCATAGTTTCTCAAACCCTGTTTTCCTTCAATAGAGTGTTGTATTACGAACCTTTTACAGCAATCACGTGATGCATTTGGTTAACCACGCATCATAGTTTCTCAAACCCTGTTTTCCTTCAATAGAGTGTTGTATTACGAACCTGGTACAGCCATCACGTCATGCATTTTCGTAACCACGCATCATAGTTTCTCTAAGCCCTCTTTTCCTTCAATAGAGTGTTGTATTACGAACCTGTTACAGCAATCACGTTGTGCGTTTTGTTAACCACGCATCATAGTTTCTCAAACCCTGTTTTCCTTCAATAGAGTGTTGTATTAGGAACCTTGTACAACCATCACGTCGTGCATTTTCTTAACCACGCATCATAGTTTCTGTAAGCCCTGTTTTCGTTCTTTAGAGTGGTGTATTACAAACCTGGTACGTCCATCACGTCGTGCATTTTGTTAACCACGCTTCTAAGTTTCTGTAAGCCCTCTTTTCGTACTATAGAGTGGTGTATTACGAACCTGATACAGCGATGACGTCATGCTTATTGTTAACCACGCATCATAGTTTCTGTAAGCCCTGTTTTCCTTCCATAGAGTGTTGCATTACGAACCTGTTACAGCAATCACGTCATGCATTTTGTTAACCACGCATCATAGTTCTTGTAAAAAGTGTATTTGTTCTATAGAGTGTTGTATTACGAAGCTCTTACAGCCATCACCTCGTGCATTTTGTTAACAACGAATCATAGTTTCTCTATGCCCATTTTTCTTCTATAGAGTTATGCATTACAACCTTGTTAGAGCAATCACGTCATGCATTTTGTAAACCACGTATCGTAGTTTCTCTAAGCCCTGTTTTTCTTCTCTCAAGTTTTGTATTACGAACCTGTTACAAATATCACGTCATACAATTTGTTAACCACGCATCATTGTTTTTGTAAACCCTGTTTATCTTCTGTAGAGTGTTGTATGACGAATCCATTACAGCCATCACGTCATGCATGTTCTTAACCAGGCATCATTGTTTCTGTAAGCCCTGTTTTTGTGCTACAGAGCGTTCTATTACGAACCTTTTGTTAACCACGCATCATAGTTTCTCCAAGCCCTGTTTTCCTTCTATAGAGTTTTGTATTACGAACCTGTTACAAGCCACCACGTAGTGCGTTTTGTTAACCACGCATCGTAGTTTCTGTAAACCCTTTATTTGTTCTATGTAGTGTTGCCTTACGAAGCTGTTACAGCCATCTCTTGCATATATTAAAAGCACATAATAGTTGCTGTACACCCTGCTTTGGTTCTGTGTAGTATTGGCTTACGAAACCGTAACAACCATGTCGTGCATTTTTTGACAACGCATAATACTCTCTGTACACCCTGTTCTTATTCTATGTAGTGTTGCCTAATGAACCCGTTACAACCATCTCGTGCATATTTTTAACAACGCCTAATAGTTTCTGTAAGGCCTTTTTTGTTCCATGATCCAACGAAGCCGTTACAACCATCTCGTGCATATTTTACCAACGCCTAATAGTTTCTGTAAACCCTGTTTTTGTTCTATGTTGTGTTGCATTATTAAACCATTACAACCATGTCCTGCATATTTTTAACCACGCATAATTGTTTCTGTAATCCCTGCCTTTGTTCTAGGTAGTGTTGCCGTACGAACCTGGTACAGCCATGTCGTCTAACATAGTTTTAGGCACGCATCATCGTCTCTGTAAACCCTGTTATCGTTCTATGTAGTGTTGCCTTATGAAGCTGTTACAACCACCACGTGCATATTTTAACCACGCGAAATAGTTTCTGTAAACACTGTTTCTCCCCTATGTACTGTTGCATTACGAAACAGTTACAACCACATCGTGCATATTTTTAACCGCGCATAATTGTTTCTGTAAACCCTGACTTCGTTCTATGTAGTGTTGCCTTACGAAGCTGTTACAAGTATCTCGTGCATTTTTTTTTACACACGCATAATAATTTCTGTAAACTCTGTTTTTCTTCTATCTTGTGTTGCCTTATGAATATGTTACAAGCATCTCGTGTATATTTTTGACCACGCATCTTAGTTTCTATAAACTCGATTTATGCAGTGTTGCCTTACGAACCTACTACAGCCATGTCGTCCAGCCTATATTTCACCACGCAACATAGTTTCTGTAAATCCTATTCTTGTTATACGTAGGGTTGCCTTGCGAAACTGTCGCAACCATCTCGTTGATATCTTTAACCACGCATAATAGTTACTGTAAACACTGTTCTTGTTCTATGTAATGATGCCTTACGAAACGGCTACAACCATCTCGTGCATATATTTAGCGACGAATAATAGTTTCTATAAACCCTGCTTTTGTCCTATGTAGTGTTTCCTTACGACAATGTTACAATCATCTCGTGCATATTTTTACCCACACATATTGGTTTCTGTAAACCCTGTTCTTGTTATATGTAGTGTTGCCTTAAGAACCTGCTACAGCTATGTCGTCGAGCATATATTTAACCAAGCATCATAGTTTCTCTAAAATGTTTTTTTTTGTTTTATGTTGTATTGCCTTACAAAACTGTTACAACTATCTCATGCATACTTTTAGTCAGGCATCATAGTTTCTGTAAACCCTGTTTTTGTTCTATGTAGTGTTGCCCTACAAAGCTGTTACAACCATCCCGTCCACATTTTTAACCACGCATCATAGTTTCTGTAAACCGCGTTTCCGTTCTATGTAGTGTTGCTTTACGAAACGGTTATAACCACTCGTGCATATGTTTAGCAACGCATAATAGTTTCTGTACACCCTGTTTTTGTGCTATGTGGTGTTGCCTTACGAAACTGTTAACCCCATCACGTGTTTTTTTTAATTAGGCATAATAGTTACGGTAAACACTGTTTTTGTTCTATTTACTGCTAACTTACGAAACTGTTACAGCCATGTCGTTGAGCATATATTTCACCACACATCGTTTTTTCTGTAAACACTGTATTTGTTCTATGTAGTGTTGCCTTGCGAAGCTGTTAGAACCATCTCGTGCATCTATTTAACCACGCATAATAGTTTCTGTAAATCGTTTTCTTGTTCAATGTAGTGTTGCCTTATGAACCTGGTACAGCCATGTCGTCGCGCAGATTTTTAACCACGTCTGAAAGTTTATGTAACCTCTCTTTTTGTTCTATATAGGGTTGCGTTAGGAAACCGTTACAACCATCTCGTGCATATTTTTAGCAACGCCTAATAGTTTATGTAAGCCCTGTTTTTGTTCTAGGTACTGTTGCCTTGCGAAACTGTTACAACCATCTCGCGCATATTTTTAACCAGGCATAATTGTTTCTGTAAACACTTTATTTCCTGTATGTAATGTTGCCTTACCAAGCTGGTAATACCATCTCGTGCATATTTTTGTCCACGCATGAAAGTTTCCGTAAACCCTGTTTTTGTCTTATGTAGCGTTGCCCTACCTAACTGTTACAACCATTTCGTGCATATTTTGGCCCACGCATATTGGTTTCTGTAAACCCTGTTCTTGTACTATGTAGTGTTGCCTTACGAAGCTGTTACAACCATCCCGTCCATATTTTTAACCACGCATATTAGTTTCTGTAAACCCTGCTTTTTTTCTATGTAGTGTTGCCTTAGTAACCTGGTACAGCCATGTAGTTGAGCATATATATTCAACCACACATCATAATTTCTGTAAACCCTGTATTTATTCTAGATAGTGTTGCCTTACGAAGGTGTTACAATCATCTAGTCCATATCTTTAACCACGCATAATTGTTTCTGTAAAGCCTGTTCTTGTTCTATGTAATGTTGCCTTACGAAACCGTTACAACCATCCCGTGCATATTTTTAGCAACGCATAATAGTTTCTGTACGCCCTGTTTTTGTTCTATGTATTGTTGCCTTACGAAACTGTTAAAACCATCTTGTGCATATTTTTAGGCACGCATATTAGTTTCTGTAAACCCTGTTTTTGTTCTATCCAGTGTAGAATTACGAAACCTTTACAACCACATCGTGCAAATTTTTAACCCCGCATAATAGTTTATGTAAACCCTGTTTTTTTCTATGTAGTGTTGCCTTACGAACCTGTTACAGCCATGTCGTCGAGCATATTTTAACCACGCATCACAGTTTCTGTAAACCCTCTATTTGTTCTAGGTAGTGTTGCCATACGAAACCGTTACAACCATCTCGTGCGTATTTGGCCTACGCATAAATGTTTCTTAAACCCTTTTTTTGTTACATGTAGTGTTGCCTTACGAAACCGTTACAACCATCTCGTGTATTTCTTTAACAACGCATAATACTTTCTGTAAACCCTGTTTCTGTTCTATGTAGTTTTGTGTTACGAAACCGTAACAACAATCTCGTGCATATCTTTAACCGCGCAAACTAGTTTCTGTAAACCCCGTTCTTGTTCCATGTAGTGTTGCCTTACGAAACTCTTACAACCATCTCGTGCATAAGTTTTAGCAAAGCATAATAGTATCTGTAAACCCGCTTTGGTTCTATGTTGTGTTGCCTTACGAAACTGTTACAACCATCTCGTGCATATTTTAAACCAGCCTTAATAGTTTCTCTAAACCCTGTTTTTGTTCTATGTAGTGTTGCCTTACTAAGCTGTTACAACCATCTGGTGCATATTTTTAACCACGCATAATAGTTTAGGTAAACCTTGTTCTTGTTCTATGAAGTGTTGCAGTATGAACCTGGTACAGTCATGTCGTCGAGCAGATTTTTAACCACGCCTAATTGTTTTAGTAAGCTCTGTTCTCTTCCTATGTAGCGCTGCCTTACGAAACCGTTTCAACCACCTCGTGCATATTTTTAACCACGCATAATAGTTTCTGTACACCCTGTTCTTCCATGTAGTGTTGCCTTACGAAACTGTTACAACCATCTCGTGCATATATTTACCCAGCATAATACTTTCTGTAAGCTCTGTTCTTGTCTTGTGTAGTGTTACCTTACGAAACCGTTACAACGATCTCGTTCATGTTTCTAATCAGGCATAAGAGTTTCTGTACATGCTGTGTTTCCTCTATGTAGAGTTGTCTTACGAAAACGTTACAACCATCTCGTGTATATTTTTAACAACGCCTACTAATTCCTGTACACCCCGCTCTTGTTCCATGTAGTGTTGCCTTACGAAACTGTTACAACCATCGCGTGCATATTTTAACCACACCTAATAGTTCCTGTAAACCCTGTTCTTGTGCTATGTAGTGTAGCCTTATGAACCTGGTACAGCCATGTCGCCGAGCAGATTTTAAACCACGCCTAATAGTTTTTGTAAACTCTGTTTTTGTTCTATATATAGGGGCGTTACAATACTATTACAACCGCCTCGTGCATATTTTTAACAACGCATAATAGCTTCTGTAAACCCTGTTTTCGTTCTATGTAGTGTTACCTTACGAAACTGTTACAACTATTGCGTGCATATATTTAACCACACATAATAGTTTCTGTAAACCCTGTTCTTGTTCTATGTACTGTTGCCTTAAAAAGCGTTACAACCATATCGTTCCTATTTTTACCAACGCATATTATTTCATGTAAACCCTCTTCTCGTCTTGTTTAGTGTTGCCTTACGAAACCATTACAACCATCTCGTTCATATTTATAATCAGGCATAATAGTTTCTGTAAACGCTGTTCTTGTTCTATGTAGTGTTGTCTTACGAAATCATTACAACCATCTTGTGCATATTTTTACCAACGCAAACTAGTTTCTCTAAACCCTGTCGTTGTTCCATGTTGTGTTGCTTTATGAACCTGGTACAGCCATGTCGTCGAGCATATTTTTACCCACGCATCATAGTTTTTGTAAACCCTGTATTTGTTCCATGAAGTGTTGCGTTACGAAGCTGTTACAACCACCTCATGTATATTTTTATCCACGCAAAATAGTTTCTGTAAACCCAGTTTTACTTCATTGTAGTATTTCCCTACCAAACTGTTACAACCAAGTCGTGCATATTTTCACCACGCATAACCGTTTCTGAAAACCCTGTTTTTTATCTAATTATTGCCTTACGAAACAGTTACAACCATCTCGTGCATATTTTTAGCAACGCATTGTATTTTCTGTAAACCCTGTCGTTATTCTATGTAGTGTTGCCTTACAAAACCGATGAAACAATCTCGTGCATATTTTTATCAACGCATATTTGTTTATGTAAACCCTGTATTTGTTCTATGTAGTTTTGCCTTACGAAGCTGTTACAACCCCTCGTGCATATTTTCACCAGGCATAATAGTTTCTGTAAACCCTGGTTTTTATCTAAGCATTGCCTTACGAAACCGTTACAACCTTCTCGTGAATATTTTCAGCAACGCATTGTAGTTTCTGTAAACTCTGTCGTTGTTCTATGTAGTGTTTCCTTACGAAACTGTTACAATCATCTCATGCATATTTTTACCCACGCATGATAGTTTCTGTGAACCCTGTTCTTGTTCTACGAAGTGTTGCATTAGGAACCTGGTACAGCCGTGTCGTCGAGCATATTTTTAACCAAGCATAATATATTCTGTAAACCCTGTTCTTGTTCTATGAAGTGTTGCCTTACGAAACCATTTCAATCATCTCGTGCATATTTCTAACCACGCATAATAGTTTCTGTAAACCCCGTATTTTTTATGTAGCGTTGCCTCACGAAACAGTTACAAATATCTGGTGCATATTTTTAACAACGCATGCTAGTTTCTGTAAACTCTGTTCTTGTGCTGTGTAGTGTTGCCTTACGAAACTGTTACAACCATCTCTTGCATATATTTAAGCACGCCTAATACTTTCTGTAAACCCTGTTCTTGTCCTGTGTAGTGTTGCCTTAAGAAACCGTTACAACCATCTCGTTCATATTTATAATCAGGCACGTTAGTTTGTGTAAACGCTGTTTTTGTTCTAAGTAGTGTTGCCTCACAAAACCGTTACAACCATCACGTGAATATTTTTAGCAACGCATAATAGTTTGTGTAAACCCTGTCGTTGTCCTAAGTATTGTTGCATTATGAAATTGTTACAACCATCTCGTGCATATTTTTAACCACGCGCAGTAGGTTCTTTTCACACTTTTTTGTTCTATATAGTGTTGCGTTACGAAGCATTTACAACCATCTCATGCGTATTTTTAACCACGCATAATAGTTTCTGTAAACCCTGTTCTTGTTCTGTGAAGTGTTGCCTTAGGAACCTGGTACAGCCATGTCGTCGAGCAGATTTTTAACCACGCCTGATACTTTCTGTAAATTCTGTTCTTGTTCTATGTAGTGTTGCGTCACAAAACCGTTACAACCATCTCATGCATATTTTTAACCGCGCATATTAGTTTCTGTACACCCTGTTCTTGTCCTATGTAGTGTTGCCTTACGAAACTGTTACAACCATCGCGTGCATATTTTTAACCACGCAAAATAATTTCTGTAGACCCTGTTCTTGTTCTATGTAGTGTAGCCTTATGAACCTGGTACAGCCATGTCGCCGAGCAGACTTTAAACCAAGCCTATTAGTTTTTCTAAACTCTGTTTTTGTTCTATGTAGTGTGGCGTTACAAAACTGTTACAACCGCCTCGTGCATATTTTTAACAACGCACAATAGTTTCTGTAAACCCTCTTTTTGTTCTGTGTACTGTACCTTTCAAAGAAATAAAAAAAAGGAAACGGCCCAGAAGGCAATACTACGAGAGCTATGACTGATACATGTCTATATATATGTATTCATCTCATCTATGGGATCGCATGCGCGCACTGTTGCTTTGTCTCTGCGTGTAGTAGTTAAGAGAGCCAGTTTAAGGGCGGAGAAGAAGGAAGGAAAGGAAAGCAATATTGCAGCGCCGTAGTTTTAAAGCGCTACCGTGGCAGGGAAACGGAAGACGATATAAGCATGCGTGGCCATGATACGCACACGACAAACTGCCTTAAAATATTTAGACTTGAGGGGAAGCTTCGTTAACAAACTATAACATGGCAATCAGCACTCGAATATAATTATAACCCTAATTATAATAGTAAATATTCATCTCATCTATAGGATCTAATGCGCGCGCTGTTGCTTTGTCTCTGCGTGTAATAGTTAAGAGAGCCAGTTTAAGGGCGGAGAAGAGGGAAGGAAAGGAAAGTCTCTGAAGCAAACTTGCAGCGCCGTGGTTTTAAAGTGCAACCGTGGTGGAGAAACGGAACGCCATATAAGCGTGCGTGGCCATGATACGCACACGACACACTGTCTGAAAATATTTAGACTTGACGGAAAGCTTCGTTAACAAACTATAACACGACAATCAGCACTCGAATACGAGGAGAGAAATTATTGAGACGTGGAAAATTCCCTTGAAATAAATATGGTTTGCGAAACAAATGCTTGTATGTATTGAACCTCTTAAAAGATGAGGGGGAAATATGCGCTCACCGAGAGGGCATCGTCAGCACGAGACCAACACCAGGCACCTTACTGAGATGTGGAGAGCTGCGCGCCCGGAACGAAGCCTCTCTTCTCCGCAGGCCAAGAGGGGAAAACACGCATTCCGATCGCTCAAGGTTGCGCGGACATACTATAGCTGCATGAATACAATAATCAAACCCCGGCCCTCAGTCCCCAGCAGCCGCGAAGCAACTGACCACGGCGGCGGTCAGATCTGTGACGCTGCAGAGGCTGCTAAGAATACCTGGCTCCGGACAGGCCGCCATTGGAATCTGAACCTGGCAATGTTTAACGTTAGAACGCTATCTAGTGAGGCGAGTCTAGCAGTGTTATTGGAGGAATTAGAGGGTAGTAATTGGGATATAATACGGCTCAGTGAGGTTAGGAGGACAAAGAAGCATATACAGTGCTAAAAAGCGGGCATGTACTGTGTTACCGAGGCTTAGCGGAGAGACGAGAACTAGGAGTCGGATTCCTCATTAATAAGGAAATAGCTGGTAACAAACAGCAATCCTATAGCATTAACGAGAGGGTGGCTGGTCTTGTTGTGAAACTTAAGAAGAGGTACAAATAGAAGGTGGTACAAGTCTATGCCCCTACATGCTGTCATGATGACCAGGAAGTCGAAAGCTTTTATGAAGACGTGTAATCGGTGATGGGTAAAGTCGAATTACAATACACTACACTGATGGGCGACTTCAATGCCAGGGTAGGCAAGAAGAAGGCTGGAGACAAGTCAGTGGGGGAATATGGCATAGGCTCTAGGAATAGCAGAGGAGAATTATTAGTAGAGTTTGCAGAACAGAATATTATGCGGATAATGAATACCTTTTTCCGCAAGCGGGTTAGCCGAAAGTGGACGTGGAGGAGCCCGAATGGTGAGACTAGAAATGAAATAGACTTCATACTCTGCGCGAAGCCTGGCATCATACAAGATGTAGACGTGCTCGGCAAGGTACGCTGCAGTGACCATAGGATGGTAAGAACTCCAATTAGCCTAGACTTGAGGAGGGAACGGAAGGAACCGGTACACAAGAAGTCAATCAATGAGTTAGCGGTGAGAGGGAAACTAGAGGAATTCCAGATCAAGCTACAGAACAGGTATTCGGCTCTAACTCAGGAAGAGGACCTTAGTGTTGAAGCAATGAGCGACAATCTCATGGGCATCATTAAGGAGTGCGCATAAGAAGTCGGTGGTAACGCCGTTAGACAGGAAACCAGTAAGCTATCGCAGGAGACGAAAGATCTGATCAACAAACGCCAATGTATGAAAGCCTCTAACTCTACAGCTAGAATAGAACTGGCAGAACTTTCTAAGTTGATCAACAAGCGTAAGACAGCGGACATCAGGAACTATAATATGGATAGAATTGAACAGGCTCTCAGGAACGGAGGAAGCCTAAAAGCAGTGAAGAAGAAACTAGGAATAGGCAAGAATCAGATGTGTGCGTTAAGAGACAAAGCCGGCAATATCGTTACTAATATGGATGAGATTGTTCAAGTGGCTCAGGAGTTCTATAGAGATCTATACAGTACCAGTGGCACCCACGACGATAGTGGAAGAGAGAATAGCCTAGAGGAATTCGAAATCCCACAGGTAACGCCAGTAGAAGTAAAGAAAGCCTTAGGAGCTAGGCAAAGGGGGAAGGCAGCTAGGGAGGATCAGGTAACAGCAGATTTGTTGAAGGACTGTGGTCAGATTGTTCTGGAGAAACTGGCCACCCTGTATACGCAATGCCTCATAACCTCGAGCATACCGGAATCTTGGAAGAACGCTAACATAATCTTAATCCATAAGAAAGGGGACGCCAAAGACTTGAAAAATAATAGACCGATAAGCTTACTGTCCGTTGTCTACAAAGTATTTACTAAGGTCATCGCAAATAGAATGAAGAACACCTTAGACTTCTGTCAACCAAAGGACCAGGCAGGAATCCGTAAAGGCTACTCAACAATAGACCATATTTCAACTATCAATCAAGTGATAGAGAAATGTGCAGAATATAACCAACCCTTATATATAGCTTTCATTGATAACGAGAAAGCGTTTGATTCAGTCGAAACCTCATCAGTCATGGAGGCATTACGGAAACAGGGTGTAGATGAGCCATATGTAAAAATACTGGAAGATATCTATAGCGGCTCCACAACCACCGTAGTCCTCCACAAAGAAAGCAAAAAAATCCCTATAAAGAAAGGCGTCAGACAGGGAGATACGATCTCTCCAATGCTATTCACAGCATGTTTACAGGAGGTATTCAGAGGCCTGGAGTGGGAAGAATTGGGGATAAAAGTTGATGGAGAATACCTTAGCAACTTGCGATTCGCTGATGATATTGCCTTGCTTAGTAACTCAGGAGACCGATTGCAATGCATGCTCACTGACCTGGAGAGGCAAAGCAGAAGGGTGGGTCTGAAAATTTATCTGCAGAAAACTAAAGTATTCTTTAACAGTCTCGGAAGAGAACAGCAGTTTACGATAGGTAGCGAAGCACTGGAAGTGGTAAGGGAATACATCTACTAAGGGCAGGTAGTGACCACGGATCCGGATCATGAGACGGAAATAACCAGTAGAATAAGAATGGGCTGTGGTGCGTTTGGCAGGCATTCTCAAATCATGAACAGCAGGTTGCCACTATCCCTCAAAAGGAAAGTGTATAACACCTGTGTGTTACCAGTACTCACATACGGGGCAGTAACCTGGAGGCTTACAAAAAGGGTTCTGCTGAAATTGAGGACGACGCAAAGAGCTATGGAAAGAAAAATGATGGGTGTAGCGTTAAGGGATAAGAAAAGAGCAGATTGGGTGAGGCCACAAACGCGGGTAAACGACATCTTAGTTGAAATCAAGAAAGAGAAATGGGTGTGGGCCGGACATGTAATGGGTAGGGAAGATAACCGATGATCACTAAGGGTTACGGACTGGATTCCAAGGGAAGGGAAGCGTAGCAGGTGGCGGCAGAAAGTTAGGTGGGCGGATGACATTAAGACGTTTGCAGGGACACCATGGCCACAATTAGTACATGACCGGGGTAGTTGAAGTATGGGAGAGGCCTTTGCCCTGCAGTAGGCGTAACTAGGCTGACGATGATGATGATTACCGTACCTGACGAAAGCGTTTCAACCATATCGTGCCTATTTTTACCAACACATAGTAGTTTCTGAAAACCCTCTTTTTTGTCCTATGTAGTGTAACCTCACGAAACCTTTACAACCATCTCGTGGATATATTTAACAACGCATAATAGTTTCTGTAAACCCTGTTCTTGTTCTCTGTAGTGTTGCCTTATGAACCTTATACAGCCACGTCGTCGAGCATATCTTTAACCACGTCTATTAGTTTCTGTAAACTCTGTTTTTGTTCTATATAGTGCTTCCTTACGAAACTGTTACAAATAATTCGTTTATATTTTTAACCACGTACAATAGTTTCTGAAAGCCCTGTTTTTGTTCCGTATAGTGGTGCCTTACGAAACCGTTGCAACCATCTCGTGCATATTTTTAACCAGGCATAATAGTTTCTGTAAACCCTGTATTTGTTCTATGTAGTATTGCCTTACGAACCTGTCACAACCACCTCGTGCATATTTTTAACCACGCAAAATAGTTTCTTTAAACCCTGTTTTAATCCAATGTAGCGTTGCCTTACGAAACTGTTACAACTGTTTACAGTTTCTGTAAAGCCTGTTCTTGTTCTATGTAGTGTTGCCTAATGAACCTGGTACATCCATGTCATCGAGCAGATTTTTAAACACGCCTAATAGTTTCTGTAAACTCTGTTCTTGTCCTATGTAGTATTGCGTTACGAAACCGTTACAACCATCACGTGCATATTTTTAACCGCGCATAGCAGTTTCTGTAAACAATGTTCTTGTCCTATATAGTGTTGCCTTACGAAAATGTTACAACCATCTCATGCATAATTTTGACCACGCCTAATAGTTTCTGTAAAGCGTGTTCTTGTTCTATGTAGTGTTGCCTTATGAACCTGGTACAGCCATGTCTTCGAGCAGATATTTAACCACGCCTAATAGTTCCTGTAAACTCTGTTCTTGTCCTATGTAGTGTTGCCTTACGAAACTGTTACTACCATCGCGTGCATATGTTTAACCAGCATAGTAGTTGCTGTAGACCCTGTCCTTGTTCTATGTAGTGTAGCCTTATGAACCAGGTACAGCCATGTCCTCAAGCAGATTTTAAACCACGCCTAATAGTTTCTGCAAACCCTGTTTTTTGTTCTATGTAGTGTTACCGTACGAAACTGTTACAACCATCTCGTGCTTATCTTTAACAACGCATAATAGTATCTATAAACCCTGTTTTTGTTCTATGTAATTTTGCCTTACGAAAACGTTACCCCCATATGGTGCATATTTTTAACAACGCATATTAGTTTCTGTAAACCCTGTTCTTTTTCTATGTAGTGTTGCCTTATGAACCTGGTACAGCCATATCGTCGAGCAGATTTTTAACTACGCCTACTAGTTTATGTAAACTCTGTTCTTGTCCTATGTAGTATTGCGTTACGAAACCGTTACAACCATCACGTGCATATTTTTAACCGCGCATAATATTTCCTGTAAACCCTGTTCTTGTCCTATGTAGTGTTCCCTTACAAAACTGTTACAACCATCTAATGCATAATTTTGACCACGCATAATACTTTCTCTAAACCCTATTCTTCTTCTCTGTAGTGTTCCCTTATGAACCTCGTACTACAGCCATGTCGTCGAGCATATATTTACCCAGGCCCATTAGTTTCTGTACAGTCTGTTTTTGTTCTATGTAGTGCTTCCTTACGAAAGTGTTACAAATATTTCGTGTACATTTTTAAGCACGCACAATAGTTTCTGTAAACCCTGTTTTTTTCTATGTAGTGGTGCCTTACGAAACCGTTACAACCATCTCGTGCATATTTTTAACATTGCATAATGGTTTCTGTAAACCCTGTATTTGTTCTATGGAATGTTGCCTTACGAATCTGTTACAACCACGTCGTGCATATTTTTAACCACGCAAAATAGTTTCTTTACACCCTGTTTTAATCCATTGTAGTGTTGCCTTACGAAACCGTTACTACTATCACGTGCATATTTTTAACCATCCATAATGGTTTCTGTAAAGCCTGTTCTTGTTCTATGTAGTGTTGCCTAATGAACCTGGTACAGCCATATCGTCGAGCAGATTTTTAACAACGCCTAATAGTTTCTGTAAACTCTCTTCGTGTACTAGGTAGTGTTGTCTACGAAACCGTTACAAACATCTCGTGCATATTTTTAACAATGCATACTAGTTTCTGTAAACCCTCTTGTTCCATGTAGTGTTGCCTTACGAAACTGTTACAACCATCGCGTGCATATTTTTAACCACGCATAAAAGCTTCTGTAAACCCTGTTCTTGATCTATGTAGTGTTGCCTTAAGAACCTGGTACAGCCATGTCGTCGAGCATATTCTGAACCACGCCTAATAGTTTCTGTAAAATCTTTCTTTGTTCTATGTAGTGTTGTGTTACGAAACCGTTACAACCATCTCGTGCTTATCTTTACCAACGCATAATAGTTTCTATAAACCCTGTTCTTGTTCTATGTAGTGTTGCCTAATGAACCTGGTACAGCCTTGTCGTCGAGTAGACTTTTAACCACGCCTAATAGTTTCTGTAAACTCTGTTCGTGTCCTAGGTAGTGTTGTCTACGAAACCGTTACAACCATCTCGTGCATTTTTTTAACAACGCATAGTATTATCTGTAAACCCTGTTCCTGTGCCATGTAGTGTAGCCTTATGAACCTGGTACAGCCATGTCACCAAGCAGATTTTAAACCCCGCCTAGTAGCTTTTCTAAACTCTGTTTTTGTTCTCTGTAGTGTGGCGGTACAAATCTGTTACAACCGACTCGCGGATATTTTTAACAACGCATAATTGTTTCCGTAAACCCTGTTTTTGTTCTATGTACTGTTGCCTTACGAAAGCGTTACAACCATATCATGCCTATTTTTACCAACGCATAGTAGTTTCTGGAAACCCTCTTTTTGTCCTATGTAGTGTTACCTTACGAAACTGTTACAACCATCTCGTGCATATATTTAACCACACATAATAGTTTCTGTGAACCCTGTTGTTGTTCTATGTACTGTTGCCTTATGAAAGCGTTACAACCATATCGTGCCTATTTTTACCAACGCATAGTCTTTTCTGTACACCCTCTTTTTGTCCTATGTAGTGTTACCTCACGAAACTGTTACAACCATCTCGTGCATACATCTAACCACGCATAATAGTTTCTGTTCTCCCTGTTCTTGTTCTATGTAGTGTTGCCTTATGAACCTCGTACAGCCATGTCGTCGAGCATATATTTAACCACGCCCATTAGTTTCTGTAAACTCTGTTTTTATTATATATAGTGCCTCCTTGCGAAACTGTTACATATATTTTGTGTATATTTTTAAGCACGCACAACAGTTTCTGTAAGCCCTGTTTGTGTTCTACGTAGTAGTGCCTTATGAAACCGTTACAACAATCTCGTGCATATTTTTAACCACGCATAATGGTTTCTGTATATCCTGTATTTGTTTTATGTAGTGTTGCCTTACGAACCTGTTACAACCACCTTGTGCATATTTTTAACCACGCAAAATAGTTTCTTTAAACCCTGTTTTAATCCATTTTAGTGTTGCAGTACAAAACCGTTACTAACATCACGTGCATATTTTTAACCGCGCATAATAGCTTCTGTAAAGCCTGCTCTCCTCCTTAGTAGTGTTGCCTTACGAAACTGTTACAACCATCTCATGCATATTTTTAACCATCCATAATAGTTTCTTTAAAGCCTGTTCTTGTTCTATGAGTGTTGCGTAATGAACCTGGTACAGTCATGTCGTCGAGCAGATTTTTAACCATGCCTTATAGTTTCTGTAAACTCTGTTCGTGTCCTAGATAGTGTTGTCAACGAAGCCGTTACAACCATCTAGTGCATTTTTTTAACAAAGCATACTGTTTTCTGTAAACCCTGTTCTCGTTCCATGTAGTGTTGCCTTACGAAACTGTTACAACCATCGCGTGCATATTTTTGACCAGGCCAAATAGTTTCTGTAAACCCTGTTCTTGTTCTATGTACTGTAGCCTTATGAACTTGGTACAGCCATGTCTCCGAGCAGAGTTTAAACCCCGCCGAATAGTTTTTCTAAACTCTGTTTTTGTTGTATATAGTGTGGCGTTATAAAACTGTTACAAGCGCCTCGTGCATATTTTTAACAACGCGTAATTGTTTCCGTAAACCCTGTTTTTGTTCTATGTACTGTTGCCTTAAGAAAGCGCTACAATCATATCGTGCCTATTTTTACCAACGCATAGTAGTTTCTGTAAAGCCCCTTTTTGTCCTACGTAGTGTTACTTACGAAACCGTTACAACCATCTCGAGCATATATTTAACCACGCATAATAGTTTCTGTAAACCCTGTTCTTGTTCTATGTACTGTTGCCTTATGAAAGCGTTACAACAATATCGTGCCTATTTTTACTAAAGCATAGTCTTTTCTGTAAACCCTCTTTTTGTTCTATGTAGTGTTACCTTACGAAACTCTTACAACCATTTCGTGCATACATTTAACCACGCATAATAATTTCTGTAAACACTGTTCTTGTTCTATGTAGTGTTGCCTTATGAACCTGATACAGCCATGTCATCGAGCATATTTTGAACCACGCCTAATAGTTTCTGAAAACTCTTCTTTGTTTTATGTAGTCTTCTGTTATGAAACCGTTACAACCATGTGGTGCATATTTTGTACAGCGCATAGTAGTTTCTGTAAACCCTGTTCTTGTCCTATGTAGTGTTGCCTTACGAAAGTGTTACAACCATCTTATGCGTATTTTTGTCCACGCCTAATAGTTTCTGTAAAATTTGTTCTTGTTCCATATAGTGTTGCCTTATGAACCTGGTACAGCCATGTCGTCGAGCAGATCTTTAACCACGCCTAATAGTTCCTGTACACTCTGTTCTTGTCCTATGTAGTGTTGCCTTACGAAACCGTTACAACCATCTCGTGCATATTTTTAGGAACGCATACTATTTCTGTAAACCCTCTTCTTGTTCTATGTAGTGTTGCCTTACGAAACTGTTACAACCATCGCGTGCATATTTTTAACCAGGCATAATGGTTTCTGTAAACCGTGTTCTTGTTCTTTGTAGTGTAGCCTTATGAACCTGGTATAGCGATGTCCTCGAGCAGATTTTAAACCATGCCTAATAGTTTGTGTAAACCCTGCTTTTGTCATATGTAGTGTTACCTTACGAAGCTGTTACAACAATCTCGTCCATATTTTTAACCACGTCTAATAGTTTCCGTAAACTCTTTTTTTGCTCTATGTAGTGTTGTATTACCAAACCGTTAGAACCATCTCATGCATATCTTTAACAACGCATAATAGTTTCTATAAACCCTGTTTTTGTTCTATGTAAAGTTGCCTTACCGAAGCTATTACAACCATATCGTGCATATTTTTAACAACGCATAATAGTTTCTGCAAACCCTGTTCTTCTTCTCTGTAGTGTTGCCTTATGAACCTCGTACAGCCATGTCATCGAGCATATCTTTCACCATGTCCATTTGTTTCTGTAAGCTCTGTTTATGTTCTATGTAGTGCTTCCTTACGAAACTGTTACAAATATTTCGTGTATATTTTTAACCATGCACAATAGTTTCTGTAAGCCCTGTTGTTGTTCTATGTAGTGTTGCTTTACGAACCAGTTAAAACAACCTCGTGCATATTTTTAACCACGTAAAATAGTTTCTTTAAACCCTGTTTTATTCCATTGTAGTGTTGCCTTACGAAACTGTTACAACCATGTCGTGCATATTCTAACCATGCATAATAGTTTGTCTAAATCCTGTTTTTCATCTAAGTGTTGTCTTAGGAAACCGTTATAACCATCTCGTGCATATTTTTAGCAACGCAAACTAGTTTCTCTAAATCCTGTCGTTGTTCCATGTTGTGTTGCGTTATGAACCTGGTACAGCCATGTCGTCGAGCATATTTTTATCCACGCATCATAGTTTTTGTAAACCGTTACAACCATCACGTGCATATTTTACCAACGCATAATAGTTTCTGAAAACCCTGTTTTTGTTCTATGTAGTGTTGCCTTACGAAACCGTTACAATCATCTCGTGCATATGTTTAACAACGGATACTAGTTTCTGTACATCGTGTTCTTGTTCTAGGCAGTGTTGCCTTACGAAACTGTTAAAACCATCTCATGCATATTTTTAACCACGCATAAGAGTTTCTGTAAACCCTATACTAGTTTTATGGAGTTTTGCCTTACGAAACTGTTACAACCATCTCATGCATATTTTAACCATGCATAATAGTTTCTGTAAAGCCTGTTCTTGTTCTATGTAGTGTTGCCTAATGCACCTGGTACAGCCATGTCGTCGAGGAGATTTTTAACCACGCCTAATAGTTTCTGTAAATTCTGTTCTTGTCCTAGGTAGTGTTGCATTTCGAAACCGTTACAAGCATCTCGTGCATAATTTTAACAACGAATACTAGTTTCAACAAACCCGGTTCTTGTTCCATGTAGTGTTGCCCTACAAAACTGTTACAACCATCGCGTGCATTTTTTTAACCACGCCTAAAATTTTCTGTAAACCCTGTTCTTGTTCTATGTAGCGTAGGCTGATGGACCTGGTACAGACATCGCGTGCATATATTTAACCACGCCTAATAGTTTTTGTAAACCCTTTTCTTGTTCTGTGTAGTGTTGCCTAATGAACCTGGTACAGCCCTGTACCAGGTTCATTAGGGAACACTACACATGTACACTACACAGTACACTACACTGTACAGGTAACACTACATGTAGTGTTACCTTACGGAACTTTTACAACCATCTCGTGCATATATTTAACCACGCATAATATTTTCTGTAAACCCTGCTCTTCTTCTATGTAGTTTTGCCTTATGAACCTGGTACAGCCATGTCGTCGAGCAGACTTTGAACCACGCCAAATAGTTTCTGTAAACACTTTTTAGTTCTATGTAGTGTTGTGTTACGAAACCGTTTGCAACCATCTCGTGCATATATTTTACAACGCATAATACTTTCTGTAAACACTATTTTTGTTCTGTGTAGTGTTGCGTTATGAAACTCGTACAGCCATGTCGTCGAGCATATGTTTAACCACGCCTATTATATTCTGTAAAGTCTGTTTTTGTTCTATGTAGTGTTGCCTTACGAAGCTGTTACAACCATCGCGTGCATACTTTTAACGACGCATAATAGTTTCTGCAAACCCTGTTCTTGTTCGATGTAGTGTAGCCTTACGAGCCTGTTACAACCACCTCGTGCATATTTTTAAGCACGCAAAATAGTTCCTTTAAACCCTGTTTTATTACATTGTATTGTTGCCTTACGAAACTGTTACAACCATGTCGTGCATATATTACCCACGCATAATTGTTTCAGTAAACCCTGTTTTTCATCTAAGTATTGCCTTAGGAAACGGTTACAACCATCTCGTGCATGTCTTTAGCAACGCTAATAGATTCTGTACACCCTGTCGTTGTTCTATGTAGTGTTGCTTTACGAAACTGTTACAAGCATCTCATGCATATTTTTAACTACGCATAACAGTTTCTGTAAACCCTGTTCTTGTTCTGTGTAGTGTTGCCTTACGAAACTGTTACAACCATCTCATGCATATTTTAACCAGGCTTAATAATTTCCGTAAAACCTGTATTTGTTCTATGTAGTGTTGCCTTACGAAACCGTTACAACCATCCCGTGCATATCTTTAGCAACACGTAATAGTTTCTGTACACCCTGTTTTTGTGGCCTTACGAAACTGTTACAATCATCTTGTGCATATCTTTAGGCACGCATAAGAGTTTCTGTAAACCCTGTTCTTGTTCTATGTAGTGTGGCCATACGAACCTGGTACAGCCATGTCGTTGAGCATATATTTAAACACGCATCATAGTTCCTGTAAACGCTGTATTTGTTCTACATAGCGTTGCGTTAGAAACCGGTTCAACCATCTCGTGCGTATTTTTAACAACGCATGATGGTTTCTGCAAACCCTGTTTTTGCTCTATGTAGAGTTGCCTTACGAAACCGTTACAACCATCTCGTGCATATTTTTAGCAACGCATTGTATTTTCTGTAATCCCTGTCGTAATTCTATGTAGTGTTGCCTTACGAAACCGATGCAACCATCTCGTGCATATCTTTATCAACACATATTTGTTTCTGTAAACCCTATTTTTGTTTTATGTAGTGCTGCGTTACGAAACCGTTGCAACTATCTCGTGGATATTTTAGCAACGCAAAATAGTTTCTGTAAACCCTGCTTTTGTTCAATGTAGTGTTGCCTTACGAACCTGGTACAGCCATGTCGTCGAGCATATTTTTACCCACGCATCATATTTTCTGTAAACCCTGTATTTGTTCTATGTAGTTTTGCCTTACGGAGCTGTTACAACCACCTCGTGCATATTTTCAGCACGCGTAACAGTTTCTGTAAACCCTGGTTTTTATCTAAGCATTGCCTTACGAAACCGTTACAACCATCTCGTGAATATTTCTAGCAACGCATAATAGTTTCAGTGAACCCTGTTCTTGTTGTACGAAGTGTTGCATTATGAACCTGGTACAGCCGTGTTATCGAGCATATCTATAACCACGCATAATATTTTCTGTGAACACTGTTCTTGTTTTATGTAGTGTTGCCTTACGAAACAGTTACAACCATCTCGTGCATATTTTGAACCAAGCATAATATATTCTGTAAACCCTGTTCTTGTTCTATAAAGTATTGCCTTACGAAACCATTTCAATCATCTCGTGCGTATTTTTAACCACGCATAATAGTTTCTGTAAGCCCCGTATTTTTTATGTAGCGTTGCCTTACGAAACCGTTACAAATATCTGGTGCATATTTTTAACCACGCCTAATACTTTCTGTAAACCCTGTTCTTGTCCTGTGTAGTGTTGCCTTAAGAAACCGTTACAACCATCTCGTTCATATTTCTAATCAGCCACATTAGTTTCTGTAAACGCTGGTTTTGTTCTAGGTAGTGTTGCCTTACGAAACCGTTACAACCATCACGTGAATATATTTAGCAAGGCATAATAGTTTCTGTAAACACTGTCGTTGTTCTATGTAGTGTTGCCTTATGAAACTGTTACAACCATCTCGTGAATATTTTTAACCACGCACAGTAGGTTCTGACAACAATGTTTTTTTTATGTAGTGTTGCCTTACGAACCTGGTAAAGCCTTGTCGCCCAGCTGATTTTAAACCACGCCTAATAGTTTCTGTAAACTCTGTTTTTGTTCTATGTAGTTTTGCGTTACGAAACATTTACAGCCATCTCATGCGTATTTTTAACCACGCATAATAGTTTCTGCAAACTCTGTTCTTGTTCTGTGAAGTGTTGCCTTAGGGACCTCGTACAGCCATGTCGTCGAGCAGATCTTTAACCACGCCTTATACTTTCTGCAAATTCTGCTTTTGATCTATGTAGTGTTGCGTTACGAAACCGTTACAACCATCTCGTGCATATTTTTAACGCGCATATTCGTTTCTGTACACCCTGTTCTTGACCTATGTAGTGTTGCCTTACGAAACCGTTTCAACCAACTCGTGTATATGTTTTAGCAACGCATAATAGTTTCTTTAAACCCTATTCTTGTCCTTAGTAGTGTTGCCTTACGAAACTGTTACAACCATCGCGTGCATATTTTTACCAAGCATAATAGTCTCTATAAACCCTGTTCTTGTTCTATGTAGTGTAGCCTTATGAACCTGGTTCAGCCATGTCGCCGAGCAGATTTAAACCAAGCCTAATAGTTTTTGTAAACTCTGTTTTTGTTCTATGTAGTGGGGCGTTACAAAACTGTTACAACCGTTTCGTGCATATTTTTAACAACGCATAATAGTTTCTGTAAACCCTCTTCTTGTTCTGTGTAGTGGCCCCATACGAAACCGTTACAACCATCTCGTGCATATCTTTAACCACGAATAATAGTTTCTGTAAACCCTGTATTTGTTCTATGTAGTGTTGATCCTTACGAACCGGTTACAACCACCTCGTGCATATTTTTAACCACGCAAAATTGTTTCTTTAAACCCTGTTTTAATGCAACGTAGTGTTGCCTTACGAAACTGTTACAACCATCTCATGCATAATTTTGACCACGCATAATAGTTTCTGTAAAGTGTGTTCTTCTTCTATGTAGTGTTGCCTTATGAACCTGGGACAGCCATCTCGTCGAGCAGATTTTTAACAACGCCTAATACTTTCTGTAAACCCTGTTTTTGTCCTATGTAGTGTTACCATACGAAACTTTTACAACCATCTCGTGCTTATCTTTAACAAAGCTTAATAGTTTCTATGAACCCTGCTTTTGTTCTATGTAGCGTTGCCTTACGAAAACGTTACCACGATATCGTGCATATTTTTAACAACGCATAATAGTTTCTGTAAACCCTGTATTTGTTCTATGTAGTGTTGTGTTACGAAACCGTTAAAACCATCTCGAGCATATTTTAACAACGCATAATAGTTTATGCAAACCCTGTTTTTGTTCTATGTAGTGTTGCCTTACCAAACCGTTTCAACCATCTCGGTCATATTTTTAGCAACGCATACTAGTTTCTGTAAACTCTGTTCTTGTTGTATATAGTGTTGCCTTACGAAACTGTTACAACCATCCCGTGCTTAATTTTAACCACGCATAATACTTTCTGTAAACCCTCTTCTTTTCTTGTTTAGTGTTGTTATACGAATCCATTACAACCATCTCGTGCACATTTTTAGCAACGCAAACTAGTTTCTCTAAACCCAGTCGTTGTTCCGTGTTGTGTTGCCTTATGAACCTGGTACAACCATGTCGTCGAGTATATTTTTACCCACGCATCATAGTTTTTGTAAACCCTGTATTTGTTCTATGTAGTGTTGCGTTACGAAATTGTTGCAACCACCACGTGAATATATTTAACCACGCAAAATAGTTTCTGTACACCCTGTTTTACGTCATTGTAGTGTTGCCTTACGAAGCTGCTACAACCAAGTCGTGCATATTTACACCACGCATAAAGGTTTCTGTACACCCTGTTTTTTTTATCTAAACATTGCCTTACGAAACCGTTACAACCATATCGGGGATATTTTTAGCAACGCATTGTAGTTTCTGTAAACCCTGGCGTTGTTCTATGTAGTGTTGCCTTACGAAACTGTTGCAACCATCTCATGCATATCTTTAACCACGCATAACAGTTTCTGTAAACCGTGTTCTTGTTCTGTGTATTGTTGCCTTACGAAACTGTCAAAACCATCTTGTGCATATCTTTAGGCACGCATAATAGTTTCTGTGAACCCTGTTCTTGTTCTATGTAGTGTTGCCATACGAACCTGGTACAGCCATGTCGTTGAGCATATTTTTAACCATGCATCAAAGTTTCTGCAAACCCTGTGTTTGTTCTATGTAGTGTTGGCTTTCGAAGCTGCTACAACCACCTCGTGCATATATTTAACCGCGCAAAGTAGTTTCTGTAAACCCTGTTGTTCATCTATGTAGTGTTGCCTTATTAACCTGGTACAGCCCTGTCGTCGAGCAGATTTTTTAACACGCATCACAGTTTCTGTAAACTCTATCTTTGTTCTATGCAATGTTGCGTTGCGAAACCATTACAACCATCTCGTGCATATTTTAAAAACACATAATAGTTTTTGTAAACCCTATTTTTGCTTCATATAGTGTCGCCTTACGAAACCGATACAACCATGTTGTGCATATTTTTAACAACGCATATTAGTTTCTGTAAACCCTGTTTTTGTTCGATGTAGTGTGCCTTACGAAACAGTTACGACCATCTCGTGGATATTTTAAGCAACGCACAATATTTTCTGTAAACCTTCTTTTTGTTTTATGTAGTGTTGCCTTACGTAACTGTTGCAACCATCTCATGCATATATTTAAGCACGCATAATAGTTTCTGTAAACCCTTTTTTTGTTCCATGTAGTGCTGCCATACCAAAGCGTTCCAATCATATCGTGCATATTTTAAATCACGCATAATAGTTTCTGTAAAAGCAGTTCTTTTTTTATGTAGTATTGCCTTATGAACCTGTTACAGCCATGTCGTTGAGCAGATATTTAACCACGCCCAATAGTTCCCGTAAACTTTGTTTTATTTCCATATAGTGTTGCGTTAAAAAACCGTTACAACCATCTCGTGCATATTTTTAACCACACCTCATAGTTTCTTTAAACCCTTGTTTTGTTCTTTGTAGTGTTGACATACGAAACCGATACAACCATCTCGTGCATATTTTTAACCACGCATTATGGTTTCTCTAAACCCTGTTCTTGTTCTATGTAGTGTTGCTTTATGAAACTGGTACAGCCATGTCGTCGAGCAGGTTTTAATCCACACCTAATACTTTCTGTAAACTCTATTTTTGTTCTACGTAGTGTTGCGTTACGGAACCATTACAACCATCTTGTGCATAGTTTTAACTACACCCAATAGTTTCTGTAAACCCTATCTTTGTTCTATGTAGTGTTGCCTTACGATACCGATACAACCATCTCGTGCACAATTTTTACAACACATAATTGTTTCTGTAAACACCGTCTTTGTTCGATGTAGTGTTGCCTTACGAAGCCATTACAACCATCTCGCGCATTTTTTTAACAACGCATAATAGTTTCTGTAAACCCCGTTTTTGTTCTATGTAGTGTTGCCTTACGAAATTGTTACAACCATCTCATGCCCATTTTTAAGCACGCCCAATAGTTTCTTTGAATCCTGTTCTTGTTCTATGCAGTGTTGCAATATTAACCTGGTAAAGCCATGTCGTCGAGCACATTTTTGACCACGCCTAATAGTTTCTGTAAACTGTATTTTTGTTCTATTTAGTGTTGCTTTACGAAACTATTACAACCATCTTGTGCATATCTTTAGCAAGACGTAATAGTTTCTGTAAACTCTGTTTTGTTCTATGTTGTGTTGCGTTACGAAACCGTTACAACCATTTCGTGCATATATTTAACAACGCATAATAGTTTCCGTAAACCCTGTCTTTGTTCTAAGTAGTGTTGCCTAACGAAACTGTTACAACGATCTCATGCATATTGTTAAGCACGCATAATTGTTTCTGTAAACCCTGTTCTTCTTCTATGTAGAGTTGCCTTATGAACCTGGTACAGCCATGTCGTCGAGCATATCTTTAACCACACCTAAAAGTTTCTGTATACTCTCTATTTGTTCAGTGTAGTGTTGACTTACTAACCTGGTACAACCACGCGGTCGTGCATTTTTTAACCACGCATAATAGTTTCTGTAAGCTCTGTTTTTCACCTATGTAGAGTTGCATTACGAAACAGTTACAACCATCTCTTGTGCATTTTTAATCACGCATAATGGTTTCTGTAAACTCTATTTTTGTTCTATGTAGTGTTGTGTTACGAAACCGTTAAACCATCTCGTGCATATTTTTAACCACGCCTCTGCAAGCCCTTTTTTGTTCTATGTAGTATTGCCATACGAAACCGTTACAACAATCTCAAGCATATTTTTAACCACGCATAATAGTTTCTTTAAACTCTGTTCTTGTTCTATGTAGTGTTGCCTTATGAACCTGGAACAGCCATGTCGTCGAGCACATTTTTAACCACGCATAATAGTTTCTGTAAACTCTGTTTTTGTTTATTTAGTGTTGCGTTACGAAACCGTTACAACTATCTCGTGCATATTTTTAGCCACGCCCAATAGTTCCTGTAAACCCTTTTTGTTCTATGTAGTGTCGCCATACGAAACCCTTACAACCATCTCGTGCATATTTTTAACCAGGCATAATAGGTTCTCTATACCCTGTTCTTGTTCTATGTAGTGTTGCCTTATGAACCTGGTACAGCCATGTCGTCGAGCAGATTTTTAACCATGCCTAAGAGTTTCTGTAAACTCTGTTTTCGTTCTATGTAGTGTTGCGTTACGAAACCATTACAACCATCTTGTGCATATTTTTAACAACAAATAATAGTTTTTGTGAACCCTGTCTTTGTTCTATGTATTGGATTGGATTGGAGGCAACTTTATGCCTGCAGTTGGGCGCTCGCGCGCCCCGACGAGGGCCTACGTCATCCTCGAAGTCACCGTTACTCGGCGCGGGTCTCTGCTCGCCGTTGCCGGCTCGCTGTGTCCGTGCCTTTCGAGCGCTTCGAGGACATGCTGGACGGCCCAGAGCTGATCGTCTCGGTCGTAGCTCTTCGCGGCTGCCGGGAGCCGCGGTGGGAGCATTCTTGATTTTGCTTCCTTTGGGTATTTAAGGCAGTCCCACAAATGTGCGTGTAGTCTGCGGTTCCCGCCCGCCTTTACGGGTCTACAAAGGCATTCCATTGCACTGCTCTTCCTCGTGCTATCAGAATATGGAATTCGCTCCCTGACAGCATTGCAAGCCAATCTATCTACGATTCATTCCGTGATACCTTGACTGAATACATGACTAAAGAAAAGTGAAGTTTTACGTGTGTCGCACGATGCTTTCTATACTTGCACTATATTTACAGCTTATTTTCGAATTATTACTCTTATGTCGCTATGTTTGCCGTTTCGTTGGAATGTCGCGTCCGTAACTTTTCTGTCATTGTTTTCATCATTACTGTTGTTATTAATTACACGACTTCACTGAAAACAATCTGTGTGATTTATTCCTTGTTATTATATTATTTTTTTTTATGTTTCTTCTTTTCCCTAGTGAATCGTGATCTAAATAATTCTTTTTTCACCTCACTTGTACTTTGGTTGTAGGTTGTAAACAGATACGGTTTATAGATGTCTTGTATTCAATGTATTTTCTATGTACTGCCCCCCTTACTCAATGCCTCACTTTGAGGCCTGTAAGGTATTTTTAAATAAATAAATAAATAAGTATCTGCCGTATATGTCTCGGGGTATATCCGATTTATCAGTCTCGGGCTCGGTAGCGCTCCGGTCTGGAGCTGTCTCTGTACTCTCCGCCTCCGCTCGACTCAGCCTCGGGTGTGGGGGAGGGAGAGTCCTGCGAGCCAGGCGGTAGGCCTTCGTGATTTTATTGTAATCCATCATTCAGTCCTTGGTTCCCAACCGCGTCGGATGGTCTGTCGCCGGGGCGCGGTTGGTTAGCGCTTGCGCCGATGCGTGTGCCGTCTCATTATGGTTCTGATTGCGTTCCGACGCTTCGCCCGCGTGCGCCGGGAACCACTTGAGTCGTACTTTTCGTTCTTCTAGTTGGACCATATGCAGTACGCGCTCACCCTCCCTGCAAATTTGGCCTTTGGCGAAGTTTCGCACCGCCTGTCTTGAGTCACTCAGCACCGTGTGGCAGTTAGCGTCGGCGATGGCCAGGGCGATGGTTACCTCCTCCGCTTGTTCCGCTCCGGCGCTTCTCACGCTCGCTAGAGTCCTCGTGACGCCGGTTGACGCCTCTATGACGACGGCCGCGAAGGCGTTCCGTTGGTATTCGGCGGCGTCCACGTACCACGCGTGTTGGTCATTGGCATGCCGGTCGATGAGAGCCTTGGCCCTCGCCGCTCTTCTTCCCTTGTTGAACTCGGGATTCATGTTCCTCGGTATGCGGTCGATTCTGGTCTGGAGTCGGACCTCTTCGGGAACGGGGAGCTTCATCTCCGCCTCATTCGAGTATCTAATTCCCAGATCGTCCAGCAGCTTCCTCCCGGCTTTGGTCATGGACATCCGCTCCTGTTGAGAGGTCCGTTGCGCTTCTGCTATTTCTTCAAGCGTATTATGTATCCCGAGTTGTAACAAGCGGGTCGTGCTCGTGGACTAGAACAGGCCCAGCGCCGTCTTGTACGCTCTTCTGATGAGTACGCTGATTTTGTTTTGTTCGTGTTGCAGCCATCTGTGGTAGGCTGCAACGTACGCGACGTGGCTGATGACGAAGGATTGGACGAGCCTAATTAGGCGATTTTTTAGCACATTTTTAGCACATTTTTAACCACGCATAATAGTTTCTGTAAACTCTGTTTTTGTTTATTTAGTGTTGCGTTACGAAACCGTTACAATCATCTCGTGCACATTATTAACCATGCCTAGTAGTTTCTGTAAACCCTTGCTATGTTCTATGTAGTGTTGCCATACGAAACCATTGCAACCATCTCGTGCATATTTTAAACCACGCATAATAGTTTTTCTAAACCCTGTTCTTGTTCCATGTAGTGTTGCCTAAAGAACCTGGTACAGCCGTGTCGTCGAGAGGATTTTTACCCAGCCTAATATTTTCCGTAAACTCTGTTTTTGTTCTATGTAGTGTTGCTTTACGAAAACGTCACAACCATCTCGTGCATATTTTTAACCACGCCTAATAGTTTCTGTACACCCTTTTTTGTTCTAAGTAGTGTTGCCATACAAAACCCTTACAACCATCTCGTGCATATTTTTAGGCACGCATAATGGTTTCTGTAAACCCTGTTCTTGTTCTATGTAGTGTTGCCTTGCGAAACTGTTACAACGATCTGATGCATATTTTTCAGCATGCATAATAGTTTCTGTAAACCTTGTTCTTGTTCTATGTAGTGTTGCCTTATGAACCTCGTACAGCCGTGTCGTCGAGCAGATTTTAACGACGCTCAATACTTTCTGCAAACTCTATTTTTGTTCTTTGTAGTGTTGACTTACGAAACTTTTACAACCATCTAGTGCATGTATTTAAGAACGCATAATAGTTTCGGTAAACCCTGTTTTTGTTCTATATAGTGTGACCAAGCGAAGCAGTTACAACCATCCCGCGCATATTTTAACCAGGCATAATAGTTTGTGTACACACTGTTTTTGTCCTATGTAGTGTTGCCTTATGAACTTGGTACAGCCATGTCGTCGATCAGATTTTTAAGCACGCCTAATAGTTTCTGTAAACTCTGTTTTTGTTCTATGTAGTGTCGCGTTTCGAAACCGCTACAACCATCTCGTGCATATTTTTAACCATGGCTAATAGTTTCTGTAAACTCTATTTTTCTTCTATGTAGTGTGGCGTGACGAAACAATTACAACCATCTTGTGCATATTTTTAACATCACATAATAAATTCTGTAAACCCTATTTTTGTTCTATGTGGTGTTACCTTACGAAACCGTTACAACTATCTCGTGCATATTTTTAACAACACATAAGATGTTCTGTAAACCCTGTTTTTGTTCTATCTAGTGTTGCCATACGAAACTGTTACAACCATATCGTGCATATTTTTAACCACGCCTAATAGTTTTTGTAAACTCTCTTTTGGTTATATGTGGTGTAGCCTAATGCTATGTTCAGACTACGTTCGTAAGGCGCCGATTTTTCGTAACATGCGTAAGCGGAAGCGCAACAAGCGCATGCGTCTAGTTCCGACTGCGAACGTAAAGGTACCAACGTGCGCAATTCACGCAAAAATCGTGGGTGAGAGTGTTAAAGGGTCGGCAACATTTACGACTGTGATATTACGACCGTTGCGACACAGCCAATGACCGATAAGCTTTCGGTTTTCAACAGCCGGTGACGACACTTCCGTCCTCCCGGCTGCAGACAGCTCCGGGCGCTGGAAGTGCCATTCCGCCATTCCGTGCACGCGATTAGGTTGGCATTCGTGAAAATTTGTGCAGTGCGCCTTGCGAGACTGTTTTCAGTTCATCTGGTTTATCCGCCGAGGAAATCGATGGCCGCAGATGCGTGCTCCGAACTTCGATGAGTGGTCTCACTAGATTTTCAAGGAAGCGGAACTGCTGGGGCGACATGCGCATGAAGTTATGAAACATCGCAGCGTCACCAACTCGGCGCTTGCCGAAAAGGTTGTGAAAATCGCAGTCCACGGCCCTGTCGAGAAATACTTGCCGCTCCCAAACGCTTCTGCGTCGCCTTCGTCTTCTTTGGGCGAATGAATACATGACTATAAGTTTGTTTTGAGCGTGAATTCTTTCGATCTCGGCCAGCGCTCGCATGCTGACAGTAGCCATTTTGGACCGCTGGTGACGTCGATTCTGCAGCTCCAAATTTAATTGGCCTGTTGTAACAGCCGTAATTTACGCAGCAGTAAATGTGAACAAAGGCGCCGGCTTAACTGCCGTAACTTTATTTTTACAGCCGTTACGTTCGATACGCCTAAAGAGCTGTTACGCACGTTACGACCGCAGTGTGAACATAGCTTTACGAACCTGGTAAAGCCATGTCGTCGTGCATATATTTAACCATGCCTGAAAGATTCTGCAAACTCTGTTTTTGTTCTATGTAGTGTTGACTTACTAACATAGCACAACCACGTCGTCGTGCATTTTTTACCCACGCATAATTGTTTCTGTAAACCCTTGTTTTGTTCTATGTAGTGTTGCCATACGAAACCGTTACAACCATCTCGTGCATATTTTTACCCACGTATAATAACTTTTACAAACCCTGTTCTTGTTCTATGTAGTGTTGCCTTATGAACCTGGTAGAGCCATGTTGCCAAGCAGATTTTTATCCACGCCTAATAGTTTCTGTAAACCCCGTGTTATTTCTATGTAGTCTTGAGTTACGAAACCGTTACAACAATCTCGTGCATATTTTTTGCAACGCCTAATAGTTTCTGTAAACCCTGTTTTTGTTCTATGTAGTGTTGCCTTACGAAACCGTCACAACCATCTCGTGCATATATTTAACCACGCCTAATAGTTTCTGTAAACCCTTATTTGTTTTATGTAGTGTTGCTTTACGAAAACGTTACAACCATCTCGTGCATATTTTTAACAACGCCTAATATTTCTGTACACCCTGTTTTCATTCTGTGTTGTGTTGCCTTAGGAAAACGTTACAACCATCTCGTGCATATTTTTAGCAACGCATAATGGTTTCTGTAAACCCTGTTTTTTTCCATGTAGTGTTGCCTTACGAAACTGTTACAACCATCTCATGCAGATTTTTAACCACGCATTATAGTTTCTGTAAACCCTGTTTTTGTTCTATCTAGTGTTGCCTTACGAAACCGTTACAACCGTTTCGTTCATATTTTTAACAAAGTATAATAGTTTCTGTAAACCCTGTTTTCGTTCTATGTAGTGTTCCCTTACGAAACTGTTACAACCATCTCCTGCATATTTTTGACCACGCATAATAGTTTATGTAAACCCTGTTTTGGTTTTATGTAGAGTTGCGTTACGAAACCGTTACAAGCATCTCATGCATAATTTTAACCACGCATAATAGTTTCTGTAAACCCTCTTTTTGTTCTAGGTAGTGTTGACTTACGAACCTGGTACAGCCATGTTGTCGGGCATATTTTTAAGCCCGCATCATAGTTTCTGTAAACCCTGTATTTGTTCTATGTAATTTTGCCTTACGGAACTGTTACAACCACATCGTGCATATTTTTAACCAAGCAAAACAGTTTCTGTAAACCGTGGTTTTCTCCTATGTAGTGCTGCCTTGCGAAACCGTTACAACCATCTCGTTCATATTTTTAACAACACATAATAGTTTCTGTAAACCCTGCCTATGTCCTATGTAGTGTTGCCTTACGAAACCATTACAATCATCTCGTCCATATTTTTAGCAACGCCTAATAGTTTCTGTGAAACCTCTTTTTGTTCTATGTACTATTGCTTTACGAAACCATTACAATCATCTCGTGCGTATTTTTAGCAACGCCTAATAGTTTCTGTGAAACCTCTTTTTGTTCTAGGTAGTGTTGCCTTAGGAGCCTGGTACAGCCATGTCGTCGAGCATATTTTTAACCACGCATCATAGTTTCTGTAAACCCTGTATTTGTTCTTTGTAGTGTTGCCTTACAAAGCTGTTACAAGCACCTCGTGCATATTTTTAAACACGCATAATAGTTTCCGTAACTTGTTTTTCACCTTTCTAGTGTTGCCTTACGAAACTGTTGCAACAATCTCGTGCATAATTTTATTCACGCATAATAGTTTCTGTAAACTCTGTTTTTCTTGTATATAGTGTTGCCTTCCGAGCATGTTACAGCCACCTCTGGATGCATTTTTACCCACGCTATATAGTTTCGGTAACCACTGCTTTTATTCTATCTAGTGTGGCGCTATGAAACTGATACAAGCATCTCATGCATTTGTTTACCCACACATAATAGTTTCTGTAAGCCCTGTTTTTGTTCTACGTAGTGTTGCTTTACGAACCTGGTGCAGCCATGTCACCATGCATATTTTAACCACGCATAATAGTTTCTGTAAACCATGTTTTTTTTCTACGTTGTGTTGCTTTGCGAACCTGGTAAAACCATCTCATGCATAATTTTATTCACGCATAATAGTTTGTGTAAACACTGTTTTTCTTGTATATAGTGTTGGCTTCCGAACATGCTACAGCCATCTCTCCGTGCATTTTTCTACCCACGCATAATAGTTTCTGTAGACTCTCTTTTTTTTCTATTTTGTGTTGCCTTAGGAAACTGTTACAACCATCTCGTGCATATATTCAACCACGCATAATTGTTTCTGTAAACCCTGTATTTCATCTATGTAGTGTTGCCTTACGAAACGGTTACAACCATCTCGTGCATAATTTTTACCACGTCTAATATTTTTTTAAACTCTCTTTCGATTCTATGTAGTGTTGCCTTACGAACATGGTACAGCCACGTGGTCGTGCATATTTGTAACCACGCTGAATTGTTTCTGTTAACTCTGGTTTTCACCTATGTAGCGTTGCCTTACGAAACTGTTAGAATTTTGTTAGAAACTGCTGCATATTTTTAACCACACATTATAGTTTCTGTAAACTTTTTTTCTTGTATGTAGTGTTACCTTCTGGTCATGTTACAGCCATCTGTCCATGCATTTTTTTGACCACGCATAATAGTTTCTGTAATCCCTGTTTTGGTTCTATGTAGTGTTGCCATACGAAACTGTTACAACCATCTCGTGCATATTTTTGACCACTCATCTTAGTTTCTATCAACTCTCTTTTTGTTCTATGAAGTGTTGCCCTACGAACCTGGTACAGCCATGTCTTCGCGCATATCTTTAACCCCGCTTATTAACTTCTGTAAGCTGTTCTTTTTTCACCTATTTGGTGTTGCCTTACAAAACTGTTACACCCCTCTCGTGCATATTTTTAATCACACAATATAGCTTCTGTAAACTCTGTTTTTCTTGTATATAGTGTTGCCTTCCGAACATGTTACCCGCCATCTCTCGATGCATATTTTACCCACGCTATATAGTTTCTGTAAACACTGTAATCTTCTATCTACAGGTTTTCCCGCTCAGTTTAATCCAAACACCATTGAAAATAATCCAGGTGCCAGCCATTTTAATCTGAGCGCCAGCATTTTTGATTCCAGTGCCAATAATTTAATCCAGGCGCCACCACAATTAATCCCAGCGCCATACGAATTAATCCGCGTGCCAACTCATTTAATCCTTCCGCCAGCCATTTTAATCCAAGCGCCACACATTTTAATCCCAATGCCAGTCAATTTAATCCTGTTGGAAATTGATTGAGAAACGAATAACTCTTGCAGAAGAGCTCGTAACAGGTGTCCTAAATGCCGTATATTCATTTATGTGATCGCTATATTGGCGTCAGAGCCATAGGAGCTCAGTTTCCGCGCTACCGGTGCTGTCATGGTTTCTTCAGAAACACTTCTGTGTGTTATACCACTCGCTCATTTCCTCCTTTTCAAGTCGCATTTCCGAGTGACAAGAGATTCACATAAGTGAGACAGAATCGTGACGGATATTACGCGACTTTGGTTGCGATCATGACATGCGAGTTCCTTCCCTCTCGTCTTGCATATCGATCGAAATTGTTCGCAAGGGTAAAAACTTGCTCACGATTACTCAGGCACTTGGCATATTCACTAAGCTATTCAGTATAGCTCACTAATCTTGTATTTTGCATGCACTCTTATGCTTCTGTCATGAATACCAAAGGAAATGGTTCTGAGAATGCAACAGCTTATCCTTGAGTGACATGATTAGCTCACTTGTGACTCGCTCGACTCCACCGCCGTCGCACCTCTCCTAACCTGCCTACTTACATATCAAAGGAAATCGCTTTCAAAGCTCAAAAACATGCTCCCTATCAATGACTCAAGTGACGTGATCATTAGTGACTGGCGTGACGTCACCACGCTTCTCACGCATGCAATATCCTAAACTGCCGGCGCTTCTGTAATAGTGGCGGTCTGACCTTTTGTTATGTGCTCCCGGTGCTACAACTGTGCTTGATTTTTACCGGAGCTGACCGCCATGGAAGGTGGGACTGCTGCGTTACGCAGCTCATCGCTAAGCACTCTAACCGACTGGGAGGCAGCCCTTAAGATTGGCGACCTCTCTGAGCAACTACGGGCTGTCCAGAGGGCCTGCGACAGGGCGGAGGACAACGATCTTCCGACCCCGACGTGGGTGCGGCCCGCGACGGCTACGGGAACTCCCTCAAAAGGGAGGTACCCTAACGCCCGTTCCTCAGGACCATTATTAGGTTCTTTGTCTGTTTGTCTGTCCCTCTGACAGGGCTTCACTGGCGATCGCGGCTCACCGGGCCTGGTCGAGAGTCGTCAGTTGACTTCCCAGGTCCAGTTCGGAGAGCCTCGCCTCCCAAGTCCACGTAGTGAGGGTGTGTGTGTTGTGACGCGTGGCGAAATTGCGTCACCCGGACGGTCGGTACATTCGTGTGTTATGTGTGGTTGCTACACCAGGGACATGTCCGGGGCGTATAACTGTCTGGGGAGATTGCGTGTAGACGAGACAAGTGTGGGTATGTGTTAGTTTGCAGGCGGCGCCAGTCCCTTGCCTGGAGTTTCTTGAGAGCTTTGTGTGGGGGAGCATATTGCGTTCTTCCTAGACGTTCGTCCTGTAGTATTTGTGGACCTATCGTTAATAACTCGTGGGTCACTCGTCGGTTGGTCGGGGGCTGAAGAACGGTGTGGTCTGCCGCTCGGCTAGTGAGACCTCGAGCTGCGCAGTCCGCCTCTTCGTTTCCCCGCAGGCCTTCGTGCCCGGGGCACCAGACGATACCATGGGTCCATTCTAGTGAGCGACCCAGGATTCGAATGGCTTGTATAGGGAGCTTTCCATTCATGTATAAACGACACGCCGCTTGTAAGTCCGTAAGGATGCGGGCGGACCTTCCCTTGCTCTCGGCATCACCAAGTGCGAGAGCGATCGCTACTGCTTCTGCTGCTGCGCTGCATGTGGCGCAGATGGAGGCAGAGACTACGAAGTTCCCCTGATTGACAACAGCGAGTGTGTATTCGGGCCCGCAACGGGGTGACGAGGGATACGGGCTAGCGCCAGTGTAGTATGTATCTGGGTCTCTGAAGCAGCGTTTGTGCAACATGCGGGCACGCGCTGCTCTTCTCTCTTGATTGTGGGTGGGTTGCATGATCTTGGGGATAGGGTCTACTACAATGTTCTCTCTAATGCGGTTAGTCAGGACTTGCGTTTCTTCTTTGCAGTACTGAGGTGTCAGTGGGTACCCTAGCCGTTGAAGAAGGTGTCTTCCCTGTTTAGTCTTGTTGAGGCGCTCCCTCTGCGCTATGAGCGTCGCACTTGCTAGCTGCTCAAAGGTGTTGTATACACCTAGCGCTAGTAATTTCTTTGTGCTTGTGCTTGACGGTAGCTGTGAAGCCGTTTTGTACGCCATTCTAATGAGAGTGTCCATGCGCTCAGTCTCGCTTTTGCGCTTGACTTGATACGGCAGTGCGTACGTGACACGGCTGATGACGAGGACTTGTACCAGTCTTAAGACATCGTCCTCTGTGAAACCATCTTTGCTGCGCGCTACTCTAGCGATGAGCGATGCGGTGCTTCTTATAACGTGATTTAATTCCTCTGACGCTACTTTTATGTCCTTGTTCTCCTGCACATGCATACCTAGTAAGCTTGCGGTCGGGATGCTCTTTATATGTTGCCCGGCAATCTCGAGATGTATTGGCGGGGCTCGATGTTCCTTAGTTTGCTTGGGCCGGACGTGAAGGCACTCCGACTTGTGTGGGGCACACCTCATTCCTGCTGTGGTTAGGTATGACTCGATGTGTCCGATTGCTGTGGGTAATGTGTTCTCTCGGTTGCCGTATGAACCCTTGGTTGCCCATACGGTGATATCGTCGGAATAAAAGGCACATCCGAGTTTTGGGATGTTTTCCAGTTGTAAAGCAAGTTTTCTAAGTCCGATGTTGAAGAGGAAAGGAGATATTATTGATCCTTGCGGAGTACCCTTCTGCGGTAGATCATGTATGTCTCATTGTAGGCCTGCTATGCCGATGCGGGCTTTGCGGTGGCTGAGAAAAGCCACAGTATAATGGTACACTCGCACTCCGCATCCTACGGCGGTGAGGCCATCTAGGATGGTTCCGTGTGCAATATTATCAAATGCTTTTCCCACGTCAAGGGCTAGCAGTTTGTTGTTGTTGCGGTCCGGTTGTGGGTTGAGGACCTCTTCCTTGAGCAGGAGGAAGACATCCTGCGCTGACATGCCTTTCCGAAATCCGTACATGAAATTGGGGTGTAGTCCATGTTCTACCATGTGTTGTTCTATTCGAGTGAGTGCAATTCGTTCAAGAAGCTTGCCCAGGCAAGACGTGAGCGAGATCGGTCATAATTGATCGAGCCTGCGCGGTATTCCCGGTTTGGGTATAAGAACTATGTGAGCTGTAGTCCATTCCTCGGGTAATGTTCTGCGCAGTGTCCATATTTCTTCTTTCAGCTGCTTTGTAAAGGCTCGCAGGGTTTCATCACTTAGGTTTCTCAAGATGGCGTTGGTGATCCCGTCGGGACCCGGTGCCATGTTTTTCTTGAAGCTCTGTGCTGCCGCGTATACGTCCGCAAACGTGATGGGTGCATCAAGTACCTCGTTCAGAGGTCCCGGATTTTTAGGGTATTGTTTCGGATGCCCGGTCCGGATTCCCGTGTAGGTTTGCTGTAGTTCCTGTAAGAGTTCATCCTGGGTTCCCGGATATTCGCCAGCGAGTTTTTGTAGGGTTGTGTTTGTTTCTGTTTTAGTATTTGAAGGATTGATGATGCTGCGGAGTATGTTCCACGTCTTTTTGGTGCTTTGCGTGCCTTTAAGCGAATCGCAGAACGTGCGCCAATTGTCTCTGTGAGCCTTCAGGGCATAGTTGCTGGTCTCTTTTGTGACGTTTTATATGCTAAGTCTAAGTTTGCGATTTAGCTTCTGTTTGCGCCATCTTTTTGTGAGGCCTCTGCATGCTTCCCATAAGTGCATCAGATGGTTGTCGATTGCCGGCGTGTCGGTATCCGTTCGGTACACTTTAGTGTTGGCGTCATATAGTTCTTTGATGCGTTGGACCCACTCCTTGACCGTGGTTAAGCGGCCTTGATGTTCCGGGATGGGCGGACTTGTATCCAAATTGAGCTGTTGCCTCTCCTTGAGCTTAGGCCAATTTGTAATTTTGGCTTTCCCCAGGGGCCGGCGTAGTTTGACCGAGGCGCTGGTGATTTCAATAATGTAGTGATAACTACCCAGCGAGTCGTCTAGGACCCTCCAGCTTGTTCCCACGGTATCGCTGGTGATGGTGAGATCAGGGGTCGTGTCTCTGCTGGCACTGTTTCCTATTTGAGTAGGCTTTGGAAACTCTCTTTTAGTTCTACATAGTGTTGCAATACGAACCTGGTACAGTCATGTCGCCGTGCATAATTTTACCCACGCATACTAGTTTCTGTAAACCCTGTTTTTCTTGTATATATAGTTGCCTTCGGAACAAATTACCGTCATCTCTCAGTGCATTTTTACCCACGCATAAGAGTTTCTGTAAACTGTGTTTTTCTTCTATCTAGTGTTGCCCTACGAAAATGTTACAACCACCTGGTGCATATTTTTAACCACGCATGTTAGGTTCTATAAACTCTATTTTTGTTCCACATAGTGATGCCTCACAAAACTGTTGCAACCATCTCGTGCATATTTCTAACCACACCTCATTGTTTCTGTAAACTCTGTTTTGTTCTATGTAGTGTTGCCTTACGAGACTGTTACGACCATCTCGAGCATAATTTTAACCACGCATAATAATTTCTGTAAACCCTGCTTTTGTTCTATGTAGTGTTGTTGCCTTACGAACATGGTACACCCATCTCTTCGTGCATTATTTAACCACGCAATATAGTTTCTGTAAACTGTATTTCTTTTATGTAGTGTTCCCTTACGAAACTGTTACAACAATCTCGTGCACATTTTTACCAGGCATAATAGTTTTTGTAAACTCTGGTTTCTATGTAGCGTTGCCTTGCGAACCTGGAACAGCCATGTCGTCGTGCATATTTTTAACCACGCCTAATAGTTTCTGTACACTCTGTTTTTGTTCTACGTATGGATGGCGCTTTCGAGCTGTGTAAGGACGTCAACAGAGCCCTATGTCACTTACATTCAGGACGTCTTGGCTCTGTGCCCCAAAGATGACGCGCACATGACTGAGACAGACAAGGTATCCCACATCCTCAAAAGCATTGCCGATGGCGCCTTCAACATGCTCGTATTCAACAACGTCGTGACGGTGGATGCAGCTATACAGGAGTGCCGCCACCTGGAACTCGCTAAAAGCCGACGTATCGACCAGTAACTTGCCCGTTGGTCAAACACACCAGCGACATCTTCCTGTGCCGACGCTCCTCGTCTCAACAACACTGGCGATATTACCAGGATCGTTTGGCGTGAGATTGAGGCTGTTTATCCGGCTGCCTTCGACTCCAGCGCCACCAACGCACCTGCAGTCATGGTTTGCCTGATCCAGGCAGTTGTGCGCCAGCAGTTCAAAAATATTGGTCTTCACACGCTCTGCTCAGTCCCTCACCCTGATACCCACCCGGCTTCTTCAATTCCGCCCCATCCCCCATCTTCTTACCCACCACGTTTCCGTAACCCATCTGAATGGCGCACTGCTGACGACAAGCCCGTCTGTTTTCACTGCCCTCGAATCGGGACATTTCTCGGCACTGTCGCAGTCGCTGGACTTCCCCGACCAGGTATGCTTGTACTGCCTACTCTCGCCCCTCAGGTGGCCCTTCTCGTCCCTATGCCGCACGCTCCGATAATGCCGCCATTGGTTCTCCTGCACCCAACCGCCCCTATTCTCGTTCACCTTCGCCCCAGCGACGACAACCTCGCTCTCCCCAGCCCCGTCACTCCCTTTCACCGACTCCTTTCGGACGCCGCTCTCAGCGGGAAAACTAGATGATGCAGCGCCTCCAGGTGACGCTGCATTGCTCCCAACTCCGCCAAATCCTCTACTGACGTTGCCCACTCATCTGAACCTTCTTGACGTGCAAGGCGACGGTGTTTCTGTATCTGCTGCTGTAGACACTGGGGGGCATTTGTCGGTAATGAGCGCTTACCTTCGTAACCAGCTCAAGAAAATAATCACGCCCCCCACGACGCCTGTTGTGCTTGTCGCCGATGGCGGAACAGCCCCCGTATTGGTATGTGTGCCGCCCGTGCCTCCTTCGCCGATCGCTTCACAATCGTGCTATTCAAAGTCATCGCCCACTGTCCCCATGACCTCATCCTCGGATTAGACTTCCTCTCCGCACAGTCTGCTCTCATGGGTTGTTCCGCCAGTACTCTCCGCCTTAAACTGCGTGTCCTGGATCCCGCTGAACCACACTCCAGTCGCCTCAGTTCCGTCGACTTCGTTCGATTGACGCCTTCGTCACTGACTTACTTTGACTTATGCCATCTTCGACTGGTCGTTTCTGAGCGCTCTGGAGCGCTCTCGCGAGCGGCGTTGTCTTCGGCTGGTTGAAAGAGGGTGCCCGCCCTGCGTTCGGCTGGTTCTTCTCGATTGCTCTCCTCCACCTTCGAGCGCTCTGAGGCGCTCCGAGCCCTGTTGTCGGAGCAGTCGTCGAAATTGAAACGTCATCGCAGAGCCACGTCGCTGCTGTTGGCGACGGCCCGCCGTAACCTAGGCAACCTAGGCCATTGCGACGAACGCTCGTCCCGCCGGCGCGTCCGCCGGTTTTCCCTGCAGCGCCGGAGCTTTCGAAACACCGGACGTTGGTAGTAGTCACGTGGTTTAGCATCTGCCATTTCCTCCTCCGAGAGCGAGCCGCACGTTTGGCTTGCGCGCTCGTCCTCTACCTCTGAGCTCGGGGAACGCCGGATCTGCCCGACTCTGCTTCGGGGGATGGAAGCGACCAGCCGAAGATAGCATTAGTGTCCTCCCCATCAGTTTCCGATGGTCACTACATCGCGGCTCCTATTCAAGGCGTCCTACTTACACACGGGATCACTGTACCTCATACCGTTTTATCTATTACGGCGAATAGCGTCTGCCTGCCTGTGGTCAATTTCAGCTTGACAACAGAAGTGCTGCCAGGCGGGATGTCTCTGGCCCAGCTTTCCTCATTCGAGGATCACTCAATAACATCTATTGCAGTAGACGATAATTCAGCCGATCGTCTTCTACATTCGCAGTCGGCAACTTGTACCATCGCCCACTTACAGAAAATGACTGCGCCCGACATGCCGTCCAAACACGCTCGTGAGCTCTACCGCATTCTGTTTTCCTACCACGATAATTTTGACTTTAACGATCGTCTTTCGGCCTAAACAACGGCTGTTTAACATCGCATTAATACCTACGATGCCCCTCCGATTCATCGCCGCCCATATCGAGTGTCACCCGCTGAGCGTGAAGGTATTGACGCAGAAGTTCGCAAAATGCTTGCCAAGAACATCACAGAACCAGCATGTAGTCCATGGGAGTCACCTGTTGTACTGGTAAAAAAGAAGGATGGCTCATGGCGCTTTTACGTAGATTATCGGCACCTTAACAGGGTTACTATAAAGGACGTGTATCCCCTAACTCGGATATATGATGCCCTTGACGGCCTCCCCGGTGCTCGCTACTTCTCCTCTATTCAGCTTCGCTCCGGCTACTGGCAGATTGCCGTGGACGATCTTGACCGCGAGAAAACTGCTTTTGTAAAACCCGATGGTCTTCATCAATTAAAGTGATGCCGTTTGGTCTATGTAACGGTCCTGCCACTTTTGAACGCATGATGGACTCCCTTCTTCACGGTTTCAAATGGTCCACGTGCCTGTGCTACTTGGATGACTTTATAGTAGTATCCCCAACGTTCACTATGCACCTCGCGCATCTCTCGGCAGTCCTGGGCGTTTTTCGTAGAGACGGTCTGCAACTGAACGCATCAAAGTGCCAATTCGGCCATCACCAGATTACCGTACCTGGGCATCTCGTTGACGTGAACGGAGTGCAACCGGACCCAGGCAAGATTCATATGTTACACACTTCCCTGTTCCGTAGTGTGTCAAGGGGCCCTATAACGTGAAAATATTCCAATATGTTTTTATTCTAATTTCCTGACGTCAAATTTGCGTAACCACCGACGCAAGCACCGGGCGGTCACCCGCAGGGTTGTCTCGACAGACCAATAAACGCTCTCCTCGTTCATAGGAGGTAACTTTTGTTTGCTTGAAAAACGAATGACATTGCCTCCACTGAGATAATAATAGTTTTTGCCAACATTCTTTTGGTTCTATGTAGGGTCGCCATACAATTGTGTTAGAACAATCTCGTGCGTTTTTTTAAGACAAGGAGAACGCTTTAGTGGAGAGGGATTCGATGGGGCAGAGGCAGTGCACTGAAAATTGATAAACGGATGACGAAGGTGGTGCCGGGTTCTGCTATTGGTCCGCTTTCCCTTACTTAGCCTGTGGTGGGTGCTCTAAAATTGCCGCGGCAACCAACGGAAGCCTAAGAATGACTCTAAAACGGATCCTCAGCAAGGAAGAATTGGCAGAATGAGGTCGTAAACCCGCCTAATGTGCTCGAAAACGTTGCACGGCCACGCAAGGAGTTTTACTGCAGGCAAATAAACCCATGCTCTCCAGCGCGTGCGAGTAGCTAGTGCCTGAGCGATTGGCGGCAGCCATCTTTGATTTCTTTCGGAACGGGGCATCTTGCGGCTATTCAGAGGAAAGTTCATTTTTGTGTGGCATATTAATGCATCTTAAATGCGCATACGTCACTTTTACGCGGTGAATTTTCGCGGTTTTGTGACTTCGCATGACAGACAGGTGAAATGAATGCAGCCCGGAAACATTTGTCCAATAGCCGGGGGCTAATGGCGAAAAGTCATCGAATCAGCAAAAATTTATTTTTCTTTTTTCGGTCAAATCATGTATAATCAATGTGTACACCTGATATCACATGAGGAGATATCGCGGTTTTCGTGACATCGCGTGACAGACAGGTGAAGTGGGAGTGGCCCAAAAAACTTTTTGACCAAGCGCGGAGGGCTGATAGCAGAATTGGAATAGAAAAAATTTGGAATAGTTTTACGTTATAGCGCCCAAGTATGCGCGCAGCATTATCGGCCTTTGTTCGTACTTCCACTGTTTCGTGAAAAATTTCGGGGCCATAGCACAACCCTTAACCGAGCTTTTGAAAAAAGACGCCCCCTTACAGTGGGGCGATAACGAGGCCTCTGCATTCCCGCATCTAATCGACCGTCTCACAATGCCTCCCGTTCTGCCCTATTTCGATCCTTCTGCGCCTACCGAAGTCCGTACTGATGCCAGACGCAGTACTGGCACAACGCCATCGCGGCAAGGACCGTGTTATCGCTTACGCGAGCAGTCCCCTTTCACCCTCCGAGCGCAAGTATTCTCATCACTGAGCGTGAGCACCTGACCCTAGTTTGGGCGGTTGCGAAGTTCCGCCAATACTTATATGGCCGACCCTTTCGGGTTATGCTCACTGAAAGATCCTAAATGTAGACTTGTCGCTTGTCCTTACGCCTCCAAGAATATTTGTATACTGTCACCTTCAAATTTGGCCGACTACACAAGGACCCAGACTGCTTGTCTCGTTACCCGGTAGACGAGCCTTACGACGCCGACAGTAGCACTGCCAACGGCGTTTTCTCTGGGCCGGCCTTCGATAAGATAGCAGATGAGCAGTACCGTTACCTACCGCTGCGAGCACTCATCGAGCATCTGCGCTCTACACCTACCGACGAATCTGTTCGCCGATATGTCCTCCAGGACAGCATTCTGTACCGAAGGAACTTTCTCCCTCATGGATCTTACCTTCTTGTCGTGCCAAAACGTCTACGACATACTGTGCTCTTTGAGATGCATGACGCACCCACTGCAGGACTCCTTGGGGTAACCCGCACGTACGACCGCGTCCACCGCTGTTTCTATTGGCCTGGTCTCTCTCGCTCCGTCCGACGCTATGTTGCTGCCTGCGATACCTGCCAGCGTCGGAAAACACCTCAGGCGCTACTTGCCGGTCATCTGCAGCTGATCACCATCCCTGTGCAACCGTTCTTTCGTGTTGGATCACACCTCCTCCGTCCCTTTCCCACGCCATCCTCTGGGAACAAATGCGTAGCCGTCGTAACTGATTGCGCCCCGCGATACGCCATCACGCGGGCTCTCCCTACCAGTTGCTCCACTGACGTCGCAGACTTTCTCTTGCGTGACATTATCTTACTTCATGGCGCCCAGCGACAGTTACTTACTGACCGTGTTCGTAGCTTCCTCTCGACAGTTATCGCCGACATTGTACGTTCCTGCTCCACTCAACACAAGCTGACTACCTCATACCATCCTCAAACCGATGGCCTGACAGAACGGTTAAACCGTACTCTTGGAGATGCTGTCCATGTACGTTGCCAAGGACCACCACGACTGGGACATTACCCTTCCTTACGTCATATTTGCTTATAATTCTTCCCGGCACGGCACCGCTGGATTTTCTGCATTTTATTTACTCTACGGTCGCGAACCAACCTTGCCCCTTGACATGGCACTTCCTCCTGCTGCGATCTCAACAAGCGAGTATGCGCACGACGCCATCTCCCTCGCCGACCATGCACGGCGCCTTGCCCGGGCTCGACTGACGGAATCGCAAACCACTCAGCAACGTCAGTATAACGTCCGCCACCATGACGTACAGTTTTCGCCTGGTGCGCTCGTGCTCCTGTGGTCGCCCTCTCGTCACGTCGGACTTTCACAAAAGCTCATTTCGCGATACACAGGGCTCTACCACGTTCTGCGCCAGGTGACGCCTGTAACGTACGAAAGTGCTCCTCTGAGCTCAACCTCCTCATCTACTCTGACATGTAGTGATGTCGTGCACGTCAGTAGGCTCATAGCCTACTACACTGCTTCCAAGTGCGGCCTTTGGTCGCTCCTGGACGGCACTTTTGCTGCCGGGGGTAGTGCTACGGAATAGTATTTCCATTGACGAAGAGGCGAGCAGTAAGAAGAAGACGACGGCGATTGGAGGCTAGCGCGGGCGTTGCCTCTTGGCCATGTGCGGCGTATTACGTTGTAAATATGCTTGTATATACCTTTTCATCTGCGTCTTCATACGTAACAATATATAGCGGTATAGGATTGACTGCATTGTGTTCTAAACGAACCAAACATTAAACATGGCAAGTTTCGGGAACCTTTATTCAGCCAACGCGGTCGAAATGCGGAAACATACTTTGGAATCCCTGACGTCCCGCTGACGTACCGGCGCTGGGGCTTCGGCGCGAAATTAAAATACTGATACTTGGATCTTCATTTTCTCATCTTATAATCCAACTACTTTTTATGAAATGTCGGCTTGCAGGCTTCACACATATTGCTCCATTAGTCTCAACTGATTTACTGTTTCGCTTTAGTGTCCGTTTGGCCACGGATCTTAGTTTCTGTAAACTATATTTTTTTTTTGTATCTAGGGTTGCCTTGCGAAAAGCTTACAATAATCTTTTCATCCTTTTTTTTACGCAAATATAATCGTTTCTGAAAACTCTGTTTTGCTGTGCGTAGTATTGCCTTACTCACCTGGTACAGTCATGTCGTTGTGCATTTTTTTTAAACAGGCTTCATAGTTTCTTTAAGACATGTTTTTCTTCTATGTAGTTTGCTACCGGACAAGTTACAGCCATCTTTTCGTGCATTTTTTAACTACGCACATTAGTTGATGCATTCTCTGTATTTGTTCTATTTAGTCTGTCCTTACGAACTAGGTACAACCATGTTGTCCTACATCTTTTTAATCACGCATCGTAGTTTCTGTAAACCCTGTTTTTATTTTATGTAGTGTGGCCTTACGAAACTGTTACAACCATCTGGTGCATATTTTTAAAAACGCATGATAGTTTCTGCAAACTATTTTTGTTTTATCAAATGTTGCCTTACGAAACTGTTACAACCATCCCGCGCATATTTTTAATTACGCATATTAGTTTTTGTAAACACTCATTTGGTTCTGTGTAGTTTTGCCTTACGAACCTGGTAGAGATGTCCTCGTGAATTGTTTTAACAATGCGTCATAGTTTCTGTAAACTCTGTTTTTCTTCTATTTAGGTGTGCCATAGAAAAGGTTACAACCATCTTGTGCATATCTTTAACCACGCCTAATAGTTTGTGCAAACTCTGTATTTCTACGATGTAGTGTTGCCTTACGAACCAGGTACAGCCACGTCGTCATGCATTTATTAACCACGCATAGTAGTTCCTGTAAACTCTGTTTTTGCTCTATGTAGTGTTGCTTTACGAAACCGTTACAACCACCATGTGCATAATTTAAACCACGCATATAGGTTTCTGTGAACCCTATTTTTCTTCTAAGTAGCGTTGCCTTACGATACTGTTACAACCTTCTGGTGCATATATTTTACCACGCACATTAGTTTCTATAAACCCTGTTGTCCTTCTTTCTAGTGTTGCCTAACGAAACTCTTACAACCATCTCGTGCATATTTGTAACCACGCATAATATTTTCTGTAAACCCTGTGTTTGCTCTATGTGGTGTTGCCCTATGAACCTGGTACAGCCGTGTGGTCGTGCATTTTCTAACAACGCATAATTGTTTCTGGAGACCCTGTTTTTATTGTATGTTGTGTTGCCTCGCATTTTTTGTTGTGCATTTTTTACCATGCCTAATTGTTTCTGTAAACTATGTTGTTCTTGTATACGGTTTTGCCTTCCGAACATGTTAGCGCCATCTCTTTAAGCGTTTTTGACCACGCATAATAGTTTTTGTAAACTCTGTTTTTCTTCTATGTAGTTTTGCCTTGCGAAACTGCTGCAACCATCTCGTGCATATTTGTAACCACGCATAAAAGTTTCTGTAAACACTGTTTTTCACTTATGTAGTGTTGAATTACAACACTTCTACAACCCTCTCGTGCATATTTTTAATCACGCATAATAGTTTTTGCAAACACTCTTTTGGTTCTATGCAGGGTCGCCATACAATTGTGTCAAAACCATCTCGTGCGTTTTTTTAACCACACAAAATCGTTTCTGTAAACCCTGTTTTTCTCCTATGTATTGTTGCCTTACGAACCTGGTGCAGCCATGTTGTAGTGCATGTTTTTTAACCACGCGTAATAGTTCCTGTAGACCCTATTTTTTATGTAGCGTTGCCTTACGAAACTGTTACCACCATCCCCTGCCTATTTTTTTATCATGCCTAATACTTTCTGTACACTCTATTTTTCGTCTATGCAGTGTTTCATTACGCACCTGGTACAGCCATATTGTCCTGTGTATTTTTAACCATGCATCATAGATTCTGTAAACCCTGTTCTTCCTCTATGAAGTGCTGCCTTGCGAAACCGTTACAACCATCTGCTGCATATTGTTAACCAGGGATCTTAGTTTCTGTAAACTGTATTTTTCTTCTATATTAGTTTCTATAAACCCTGTTGTCCTTCTTTCTAGTGTTACCTCTCTTCATGCATTTTTTTAACCACGCCTCATAGTTTCTGTTAAGCCTGTTTTTCTTCTATGTTGCTTTGCCTTACGAAACTGTTACAACCATTTCCGTGCATTTTTTTACCCAGCATCATAATTTCTATAAACCTTATTTTTATTCTTTATAGTGTTACTTTGCAAAACTGTTATAACCATCTCCTCGTGCATATTTTTAACCTTGTATCATAGTTTCTATAAACACTGTTCTTGTTCAATATAGTGTTTCCTTACGGACGTGTTATAGGCATCTCGTCTTGCATTTTGTTCTCCAGGCTTCATATTTTCTGTTGACGTGGTTTTTCTTCGATATAATGTTGTCTTATCGAAGTGTTAAAACTATCTCCTCTTGCATATTTTTGTCCCCACACCATACTTTCTGTAATGCCTGTTTTTCTTCTATTAAGTGTTGCCATACGGACCTGTTATAGCCATGTCGTCGTGTATTTCTTGGACCACGTATCATAGTGTCTGTAAATTATGTCCTTGTTATAATATTGTTGCCTTTTGTCCCGCTACATCGTTCTTGTCGCGCATTTTCTTAAGTACATGTTATATATTCTGTAAACCCTGTGCTGGTTCTATATTGTGTTACCAAGGGACCTGCTGGAAAGTTCGTGTGTATTTTTTATAACCACACGTCATGTTTTCTGTAACCCCTGTCCTTTGTCTATATGGTGTTGCAGTGAAGCTGCTGTAAGGTCTCGTCATGCACTTTTTGATCGACACGTCATATTCTCTATAAGTTATGTTCTTGTATTACACATTTTGCATATAATCCTGCTACAAACTTCTTGTCATGCATATTTTTAACCACCCATCACATTTTTTGTGAGCACTGTCCTTCGTCTGTATAGCGTTGCCTATTCACTGCTGCAACGGTGACGTCGTGCATTTTTTAAACGCACATCGTATTTTCTGTAAACTCTGAATTCGTTCTATGTAGAGTTGCCGATGAACCTGCCACAACGATATCATCGTGGATTTACCCATAGGTTATATCTTCTGTTATCCCTGTGGTGTTTCTACATAGTGTACCCTCTAAACCTGCCAGAAAGTTCTTGTCCCGCCATTTTTTAACCACACATCATATATTTTTGTAAGCCCTATCTTTGTTCTTTATTCAGTTGCCTATAAACCTGCTACAACGTTGTGTTCCCGCTTATCTTTAGCAACACGTCATTTTTGCTGTAAACATTGTCCTTGTTCTATTTACTGCTGCCAATGACCCTGATAAAATGTACTTGTCTTGCATTTTTTAACCACAGGAACCTTTTTCTGTAAAGGCTGTCCTTGTTCTATGTAGTGTTGCCTATAAACCAGCTGCAACGTTCTTGTCGTGCATGTTTTGACCCACGCTATATATTTTCTGCAATCCCTTCTCTTGTTCCACATATAGTTGCCTATAAACCTGCTACAACGTTCATGTCGTGCAATTTTCTTACCACGAGTCATATTTTCAGAAACCCTGTCATCGTTCTAAATTATTTTGCCTATAAACCTGCTGCAACATTCCTCTCGTGCATTTCGTTACCACAGGTCGTGTATTCGGTAAACCGTGTTCTTCTTCTCTGTATGGTTGCCTATACACCTTGCTACAACACTCTTGTGCAATTTTTTGAACACACGCCATCTTTTCTATAAACCCTCGCCTTGTTCTTATGTTTTGCCTCGAGCCCTGCTATAACGTTCCTGCAGTGCGCTTTTTTTTACAACACGTCATATTTTCTGTAATTCCTGTCCTTGTTCTACGCCGTGTTGTCAATAGACCTGCCAGAAAATTCTTGTGCATTTTATTTACCCAGACATCATATTTTCTGTAGACCCTGTGTTTGTTCTATATAGTGTAGCCTATAAACCTGCTAGAAAGTTTTTGTGCATTTTCTTAACCACACATCAATTTTTTTTCGCAAACGCTGTCCTCGTTGAATATATTGTTGCCTATACACCTGTTGTACGATCTGACCTTGCATTTTTTTAACGACACGTCATATTTTCTGTAAATTCTGCTCTTGTTGTAAGTAGTGTTGCCTATACACCTGCTGCACGGTTCCTGTCGTGCATGTTTTAACCGCACCTAATATTTTCTGTGATCCCTGACCCTGTTCTACTTGGAGTTGCCTGTAAACCTGCTACATCATTCTTGTCAAGCATGTTTTTCCCACGCCATATATTTTCTGTTCTCCCTGGCCTTTTTCCACATAATGATGCCTATAAACCTGCTGAAATGTTCTTGTCGTGCAATTTTCTCACCACGGGTCATATTTTCTGTACACCCTGTCTTTGTTCTATATCATGTTGCCTATAAACCAGCTGCAACATTCTTCTCGAGCATTTTTTTACCCCAGGTCGTATACTCTGTAAACCGTGTTCTTCTCTGTCATTTTGCCTATGCACCTGCTACAACGTTCTTGTGTAATTCTTGACCGTACGAAATATATACTGTAAATCCTACCTTGTTCTTTATAGCGTTGCCTATAAACCTGCCGTAATTTTGTTGGCGTGCATTTTCGTAACCACAAATCATATTTACTGTAAAACCTGTCCTTCTTCAAAACATTGTTGCCTATAAACCTGTTGTACGATCTCGCCATGAATTTTTAATGACACGTTATATTTTCTGTAAACCCTGTTCTTGTTCTAAGTAGTGTGTGCGGCCCATAAACTTGCTCCAACATTCCTGTCGTGCAATTTTCTATACACGAGTCATAGTATCTGTAAACCCTTTCCTGGTTCTATATAATGTTGCCCTTTAAGCCTGTGCAACGTCCTTCTCATGCATTTTTCTAGCACAGGTCCTATATTCAGTAAAGCGTGTTCTTCTCTGTAAGGTTGCCTTTACACCTGCTGCAACGTTCTTGTGCAATTTTTTAACCACACATCATCTTTTCTATCAAGCCTCTCCTTGATCTATATAGTGTTGCCTATAACCCTGCTTAAACGATCTTGTGGTGCTATTTTTACCCATCCCGTCATATTTTTTTGATATCATGTCCTTGTTCTTTTTACTGTTGCATAACAACCTACTACAAAGTTCATGTCATCAATTTTTTAAACACTCGCCATATATTCTGTAAAGCCTGTTCTTGTTCTACATACTGTTGCCTAAAAAGCTCCGACAAAGTTCTTTTAGCGATATTTAAGTCACGCATCATATTTTCCGTAAACCTGTTCTTGTTCTATGTAGTGTTGCCTATAAGCCCGCTACAACGTTCTCGGCTTGCATTTCTTAACCCCACGTAACATTTTCTGTACGTGCTGTCCTTGCTCTATGTAGTGTTGCCTATAAACCTGCTGCAACGTTCTTCTCATGCATTTCTTACCCCAGGTCGTATATTCTGTAAACCGTGTTCTTCTCTGTAAGGTTGCCTATACACTTGCTACAAAGTTCTTGTGGAATTTTTAAACCAAACGTCATCTTTTTTATAAGCCCTCTCCTTGTACTATTTAATGTTGCCTATAACCCTGCTACAACGTTCCTGTCTCGCCTTTTTTTTGACCACGCATCATATTTTCTGTATACCCTGTCCTTGTTCTATGTAGTGTTGTCAGTAAACCTGCTAGATTGTTTTTGTGCATTTTATAAAGCCACACATCATATATTCTTTAAGCACTGGCTTGTTCTTTACAGGGTTGCCTATGAAACTGCTACAATGTTCTTGTCGCGCATGTTAATAAATACGCGTCATATATTCTGTAATCACTGTTCTTGTTCATTATAGTGTTGACTAAAAACCTGTTACAAAGTTCTTGTCGCGAAATTTTTTTTAACCACACGTCAAATTTTCTGCAAACCCAGTGCTTTGTCTATATTGTGTTGCCTCTAAACGTGCTGTACGATCTCATCATGAATGTTTTGATCGACGCGTCATATTCTCCGTAAATTCGGTTCTCGTATTACATATGTTTGCATACAAACCTGCTTCAACCTTCTTGTAGTGCATATTTTTACCCACCCATCATATTTTTTGTAAGCACTGTCCTTCTTCTGTAAAGTGTTGCCTATTCCCTGATGGAACGCTCAGGTCGTGCATTTTTAATCGCAGATCGTATTTTCTGTAAACCCTGCCTTGTTCTATGTAGTGTTGCCGATAAGCCTGCCACCATGACCGCATCGTGGATTTACCCGTAGGTTATATATTCTGTAAACCCTGTGGATTTTCTACATAGTGTAGCCTATAAAGCTGACACAAAATTCTTGACCTGCAATTTTTTAACCACAGATCATATTTTTGTGTAAGCACTGTCCTTGTTCTTTATTGTGTTGCCTATAAACCTGCTACAACATTATTGTCGTGCATTTCTTTAACGACACATCGTCCTTTCTGTAAACATGGTCCTTGTTCTATGCAGTGCTGTTTATTACCCTGCTACAACGTTCTTGTCTTGCATTTTTAGGCACACGTACCATTTTCAGTGAACTCTGTCCTTGTTCTGTATAGCGTTGCCTACTGACCTGCTGCAACGTTCTTGTCGTGCATGTTTTTACCCACAATATCTTTTCTGTAATCCCTGGCCTTGTTCCACATAGTGTTGCCTGTAAATGGGCTACAACGTTCTTGTCGTGCAATTTTTTAACCACGAGTCATATTTTCTGTAAACCCTGTCCTTGTTCTATATAATGTTGCCTATAAACAAGCTGCAACATTCTTCTGGTGCATTTTTTTTTACCACAGGTCATATATGGTGTAAACTCTGTTCTCTTTAACGTTGATTATACACCTGCTACAACGTTCTTGTGAATTTTTAGCCAAACGTTGTTTTTTTTTGTAAACCCTGTCTTTGTTCTATTTAACGTAGCCTATAAGCCTGCTGCAACGTCCTTCTCGTGCATTTTTTAACACAGGTCATGTATCCTGTAAACCCTGTTTTACTTCTATGTAAGGTTGCCAATACACCTGCTACAATTTTCTTCTGCATTTTTTAGAAACATGTCATGTTTTCTATAAACTCTATCCTTGCTCTTTATAGTGCTGCGCATAACCCTTCTACAACGTTCCTGTCGTGCGCTTTTTTTCACCACACGTCATATTTTCTGTAAACGCTGTCCTTGTTCTATGTAGTGTTGCCAATAAACCTGCTAGAAAGTCCTTGTGCATTTTATTTACCCACACATTATATTTTCTGCAAACATTGTGGTTGTTCTATCTAGTGTAGCATATAGACCTGGTAGGAAGCTCTTACGGACATTAGAGAGCGTTCAAGCGCAGGCTCTGAAAATATGCCTCGGGTTGCCACGGCATCCCTACAATAAAGGCACAATTGAGCAAGTTCGCGTATTTGCATTATCGATATACCTGTCCCACAAACCACTTCGTGTGTGTTTACGCTTACTGACACGACACTATTGCGATCCATTGACGTCGGTTCTACATCAGCGGCTGGACACCAGTTTCACAAGTCCACTCCGCCGCAATCTACTCCACGCAACATCAGGCTATGCCCTTCCATATCACCTCGTCAAGCCACCTTGGGTGATAATTCAACCTCCCGTATATGCGCATGTCCCCGGCCTACTAAAGAAATCATTCGTTTCCGTCAGTGGACTTCAACAACATCGCTCTCGTGTACATCTGGTCAGAATACCAGACATATGTTAATGTTTACACAGATGACTCCGCGTCACCAAAGGCATCGACAGCAGCTGTTGCGATTACAGCCCAACAGATGACTCGAGGTTTCATACTAGATCATAATTCTATGTAAAACGATGCGGAGCTTGTGGCTATTCGGGAAGTGATTCGCCAAACCTGCGGAGAAAGACTTCAGGAGTGGTGAATTTTCATGGACTCAAAACCAGCGCTGCAAATTTCGGAATGATTTCTGCGTCACACAGCATATCAGGTTCTGCCACTGCAGATCACCGAACAACTTTCATGCGCTCAAGAAAAACACCAGCGCATAATGTTTCAATGGATCCCGGGGCATTGTGGGCTCAACAGAAATGATATGGCCGATGCTGCAGCAAGGCGCGCCCTCAGCAATGGCCTGCGAACTGTAGTGATATTCTCCAGACCGGGCATCACATGCCTCCTGTCAGAATTAATGAGGAGTGCGACGAGAAGATACTGGGCTGAGCCAGACGTTTGTCACATCCGCCTTGAAAGGTCGGATCCCGATATGAAATTTCCTGTCCTGCTTGGAATTCCACGCCCTCATACATGTCTGATACACAGACTGCGATTAGCCGTCACCTTCATGCGCAAATATTTGCACATCATGGGACAGACAGATTCCCCGGACTGTTCAGTGTGTGGCGCTGTAGAGACTATAGACCATGTGATCGTGGCCCTGAGTATGCGCGCGAAAGACTGACAAAGGTAATACCTTGAGACATATACACAATGGACTACCATCGGAGGACTTCTTGCTAGGCGCATGGTCACAGAGTTGGCAGACGACAGAGACAATGCGTGCTCTTTCACGTTGCCTTGGCGACACGGGCCTGGACTAGCACATCTGATACCAGTTGTGTAATGTGTCCTTCACCTCGTTTCTCCCATTATCATCCCCCATTGTAACACTTTTTCTTCCCCTCTTGTCCTTCCCGTACGTAGGGTAGCAGGCCAGATGCTCCATTATCCGGCCAACTTCTCCATTTTGCAGTCCTTAAACTATTTCTTCTTCCGCTAGAAAGTCCTTGTTGCGCATTTTATGACCACACATCATATTCTTCGTAAACCATGTCCTAGTTCTTTGTAGTGTTGCCAATAAACCTACTACAAAGTTCTTGTCGCGCATTTCTTTAACCGCACGTCATATATTCTGTTATCACTGTTCTTGTCCCTTAAAGTGTTGACTATAAACCTGCTACAACGTTCTAGTCGTGCAAATTTTTTAACCACGCATCTTTTTTTCTGTACACCCTGTTCTTGTTAAATATTGTGCTGCTTGTAAGCCTGCTGTACGATCTCAGTCGTGTATTTATTTTCTCGGGATGTAATATTCTCTGTAAATTATGCTCTTGTATTACATATACTTTTGCATATAAACCTGCTACAACCTTCTAGTCATGCACATTGTAACCGCACATCGTATTTTCTGTAAACCCTGTATTTGTTCTGTATAATGTTGCCTATAAACCAGCTGCAACGTTCTTGTCGTGCATTTCTTTTACCACAGGGTATATATTCTGTAAATCCTGTTCTTCTCTGTAAGGTTGCCTATGCACCTGCTAGAACGTTCTTGTGGATTCTTTAACCACGTCGTCTTTTCTACAAACGCTCTCTTTGTTCTATATAGTGTTACCTATAACCCTTATGCAACGTTCTTGTCCTGTATTTTTTACCACAAGTCATAGGTTCTGTAAACTCTGTCCTTGTTCAACATTGCGTTGCCTATAAACCCTCTAAGAAGTACTCGTAGACCATTTTTAATCAAACTTCACATTTTTTTTTCTAAATCCTGTCCTTCATTATGCTGCTGCCAATAAACCTACTACAATCTTCTTGCCACGAATATTTTTACCGAACCTCATATTTTCGGCAATCACTGTTCTTGTCCTTTATAGTGTTCACTATACACCTGCTACAACGTTCTTATCGTGCAAATTTTTTCAACCACGAATCATATTTTCTGTAAACCCTGTTCTTGTTCTATATAGTGCTACCTGTAAACCTGCTGTGCGATCTCAGTCGTGTATTTTTTTATCGACACGTCATATTCTGTGCTAATAATGTTCTTCTATTACATATTTTTGCGTATAACCCTACTACAACATTCTTGTCGTGGATTTTTTTCACCACTAGTCATATTTTTTTTAAACCCTGTTCTTGTTCTATATGATGTTGCCTATATACCTGCAGCAACGTTCTCCTCGTGCATTTTTTAACCACAGGTCATATACTCTGTAAACCCTGTTCTCTGTAACGCTTCCAAACACCGGCTACAACATTTTGTGCAATTGTTTAACCCCAAGTCATGTTTTCTATAAACCCTCTCCTTGTTCTATAATGTGTTGCCTATAACCCTGCTACAACGTTCTTGTCGTGCATTTTTTTACCACACGACATACGTCGTGTAAAGCCTATCCTTGTTCAATATTGCGTTGCCTATAAACCTGCTAAATTTTGTTGGAGTGCATTTTTTTGACACACACGACATTTTTTGTGCAAATCGCATCCTTCCTCTTTATAATGTTGCCTATACACATACTACAAAGTTCGTGTCGTCAATTTTTTTTAACCACACATGATATTTTCTCTAATCCCTGTATTGTTCTAGATAACATTGCCTACAAACCTGCTACAACGTTCTTGTATTGCATTTTTAACCACACAGCATATATTCTGTAAACCCTGTCTTTCTTCAAAATATTGCTACCTATAAACGTGTTGTAGAATCTCGCCTTCTATTTTTAACGACACGTCATATTTCCAGTCAACCCTTTTTCTGTAAACCTCTTCGATGTAGTGTTGACTATATACTTACTACAACTTTCCTGTCAGGCATGTTTTTAATCACACGTGTTGTTTTCTGTAATCCTTGTCCTTGTTCCACATAGTGATGCCTAAGAACCTGCTGCAACATATAATCTATACACCCTCTCCTCGTTCTATATAATGTTGCCTACATCCCTGCTACAGCGTTCTTATAGTGCATTTTTTACCACACGTCATACTTTCTGTAAACCCTGTCCTTGTTCAATATTGTGTTGCCTATAAACCTGCTAAAAGTTCTCGCAGTAGATTTTTTAACCACCCGTCATATTTTTTTGTAAATCCTGTCCTTGTTCTTTACGCTGTTGCATAAAAACTTCTACAATGTGCTTTTAGTGGATTTTTTACGCACACAACATATTTTCTGTACACCTGTTTTTGTTTTATGTAGTGTAGCCTATAAACATGTTAGAAAGTTCTTGTCGTGCATTTTTTTACACAAGCATCATATTTTCTGTAAACACTGTCCTTGTTCTTTATAGTGTTGCCCATAAACCTTCTACAAAGTTTTTGCGGCGCATTTCTTTAACCACATTTCATATTTCCTGCAATAGCTGTTCTTGTCCTTTATAGTGCTGAACAGAAACCTGCTACAATGCTATTAGCGTGCAAATGTTTTACATTCACGCAACATATTTTCTGTAAACCCTGCTCTCGTTCTATGTAGTGCTACATGTAAATCTGCTATACGATCTCCATCGTGTATTTTTTTATCGATACATCATATTCTCAGTAAATTATTATCTTGTATTTCATCTTTTTGCGTATAAGCCTGGTACAACATTCTTGTCGCAAATTTTTTTTAGCCACACATCATATTTTCTGCAAAACCCATACTTGTTCTTGATAGCATTGCTAATAAACCTGCTACAACGTTCTTGTCTAGCATTTTTTGCCGCACATCATATTTTCTGTAAACCCTGCCTTGTTCTATATATTGTAGCATGTAAACCTGCTGTACAATTTCCGTCATGTTTTTTTTTTTTTAGTTTTCAGCGACACGTCATATTTTCTCTATACCCTGCTCTTGTTGTATGTAGTGTTGTCTATGTACCTGGTACAACGTTCTTGTCATGTATGGTTTTAACCACACGTAACATTTGGGTAATCCCTCTACTTGTTTTATATAGTATTGCCTACAACCCTGTTTCTGCGTTCATGTCATGCATTTTTTTACCACACGTCATACCTTCTGTAAACCCTCTCCTTATGCAATATAGTGGTGCCTACACACCTGCTACAACGTTCTTGTGGAAATTTTTATCCCCCTATCATCTATTCTATAAACCCTCTCCTTCTTCTATATAGGGTTGCCTATAACCCTGCTGCAACGTTCCTGTCATGCGCTTTTTTTGAACACACGTCGTATTTTATGCAAACCCTGTCCTTGTTCTTATAGCGTTGCCAATAAACCTGCTAGAAAGTTTTTTAAATGTTATTTACCCAGAGATCATGTGAACTTGCGATTTGCTGATGATATTGCCTTGCTTACTAACTCAGGGGACCAATTGCAATGCATGCTCACTGACCTGGAGAGGCAAAGCAGAAGAGTGGGTCTAAAAATTAATCTGCAGAAAACTAAAGTAATGTTTAACAGTCTCGGAAGAGAACAACAATTTACAATAGGCAGCGAGGCACTCAAAGTCGTAAGGGAATACATCTACTTAGGGCAGGTAGTGACTGCGGATCCGGACCATGAGACGGAAATAATCAGAAGAATAAGAATGGGCTGGGGTGCGTTTGGCAGGCATTCTCAGATCATGAACAGTAGGTTGCCATTATCCCTCAAGAGAAAAGTGTACAATAGCTGTGTCTTACCAGTACTCACCTACGGGGCAGAAACCTGGAGGCTTACGAAAAGGGTTCTACTCAAATTGAGGACGACGCAACGAGCTATGGAAAGAAGAATGATAGGTGTAACGTTAAGGGATAAGAAAAGAGCTGATTGGGTGAGGGAACAAACGCGAGTAAATGACATCTTAGTTGAAATCAAGAAAAAGAAATGGGCATGGGCAGGACATGTAATGAGGAGGGAAGATAACCGATGGTCATTAAGGGTTACGGACTGGATTCCAAGGGAAGGGAAGCATAGCAGGGGGCGGCAGAAAGTTAGGTGGGCGGATGAGATTAAGAAGTTTGCAGGGACGGCATGGCCACAATTAGTACATGACCGGGGTGGTTGGAGAAATATGGGAGAGGCCTTTGCCCTGCAGTGGGCGTAACCAGGCTGATGATGATGAACCCTATCCTTGTTCAAAATTGTGTTGCCTAAAACCTGCTCAAAAGTTCTTGTAGGGCATGTTTTTAACCACACGTCCTATATTTAGTAAATCATGTCCTTGTTCTTTGTACTGCTGCCTATAAACCTACTACAAAGTTCTTGTCTGTTTTTTTAAACACACGTCATATTTTGTATATCCCTTTTCTTCTTCAATGTACTGTTGCCTAAAAAGCTGCTGCAACGTTCTTTTAGTGAATTTTTCACACACACATCATATTTTCTGTAAACCTGTTCTTGTTCTATGTAGTGTTGCCTATTAATCTGCTACAACGTTCTTGTCTTGCATTTTGACCACAGGTAACATTTTTTGTAAACCCTGTCCTTGTTCTATGTAGTGTTGCCTACAAACCTCCTAGAACGTTCTTGTAGTGCATGTTTTAACGCGATAGCGTTAAGGAGCTCGTGTCGCAGAAAAGCCGGTGTCGTCAGCGTCGGCGTCCGCGGCGTTGACCGTGAGCGATAAATCACTGCAGGCACTTCATAAATAAAAAGCAACTTCGAAGATGGGCTGGGTGGGAATCGAACCAGGGTCTCCGGAGTGAGACGTAGACGCTACCACTCAGCCACCAGTTCGATGCTTGAAAGAAGTACAAAAGCGCTTCTAGTGAATGCGGTGTTGCCTTAGAAACGTGCCGTAGAAAGTGTTATACTGCGGTGTATATTGGTAATTGCGAGCATGTAACACACAGAAGTCGCATTTACATGAGTAGCGCAGTACGTTTCCGCAACATTTCTTCTGTGCTTTCCGCACACGCAGAGCCATCTTGCGGCAAACACAGAAGACCCCCTCCTCTCAATGTACGGCGCTGCCCGGACAGGTGGCGCGCCACGGCTGTGCGCGGACCGGTGCCAGGTGCGTCGCATGCCCCGACTCCCTCTCCCCTGACGACGCTTCGCCGTTCTCCCACACGGGTTGCAGACTCAAGCGCCGTTCCTTTCTTTAGATTACTATCTATCTATCTCTCTGCCCGTGCCGATCACGACGTTCGGCTGGCGTAGATCGTTTCCTCCTCCGAGACACCGAGTTCTTTGGTTCGTTCCGTTTGCTCAGGCGCACATTTCGTTGCCGCGCCGAACACTGCGTTGCTCGACGCTCACCGTGTCCGATGCGGGGCGCCTCGTAAGTGATCACTGCGCCGTAGAGCATTGTCTTACACCCCTTGGCGGGTCGACGGGAACGCTGTCGCGTTCCACTCTTGAAGGCGAAGCTTAAGCGTCCTCCAATTTTTTTAACCACACGTAACATTTTTATTAATCCCAGTCCTTCTTCCACATAGCGTTGCCTATAAACCTGCTACAAGATTCCTGTCGTGCAATCTTATAACCACGAAGCATATTTTCTGTACACCTTGTATTTATTCTGTTTAATGTTGCCTATAAACCTAATTCAACGATCTTTCTCTGCATATTTTTTACCACAGGTCATATATTCTGTAAACCCTGTTATTCTTCTCCGTAAGGTTGCCTGTACACCTGCTCCAACGTTCTTCTGCAATTTTTTCTGCAATTTCCGGCAAACTCTGGCCTTGTTTTCTGCAGTGGTGCGAATAAACCCTGCTAGAAAGTTCGTGTGCATGCTATATACCCACACATCATATTTTCTGTACACTCTGTGCTTGTTCTATGTAGTGTAGCCTCTAAACCTGTTAGAAAGTTGTTGTGCATTTTTTAAACCACACGTCATATTTTTTTGTAAACCCTGTACTTGTTTTTTAGTGTTGCCTATAAAACTGCTACAACATTGTTGCAGTGAATTTTTTTACCCAAGCATCATATTTTCTTTAAACACTGTCCTTGTTCTTTATAGTCTTGCCCATAAAACTCCTGCAAAATTCTTGTGGCGCATTTTTAACCACACGTCATATTTCCTGTAATGGCTGTTCTTGTCCTTCATAGTGTTGACTGTAAACCTGCTACAACGTTCTTAGCGTGCAAATTTTTATACCCACGCATATTATTTTCTGCAAGCCCTGTTCTTGTTCTATATAGTTTTGCCTATAAACCACCTTGTACGATCTCCGTCATGTGTTTTTTATCAACACGTCATATTCTCTGTAAATCATGTTATTGTATTGCATATATTTGCGTATAAACCTGCTACAATCTTCTTGCCCTCCATTGTTTTAACCACACGTCATATTTTCTGCACACCCTGTCCTTGTTTTAAATATGTTTGCCTATAAACCTGCTGTACGATCTGGCATTTCATTTTTTTAACGATACGTCATATTTTATGTAGACCAAGGTCTTGTTCTATGTAGTGTTGCAGATAAACCTGCCAAAACAATCTCATCGTGCAGTTAAACATAGCTGATAAATTCTGTAAACCCTTTTCTTGTCAAGATAGTATCGTGTATATACCTGCAACAACCTTCTTGTCGTGCATGTTTTAACCACGAGTAATATTTTCTGTAAACCCTGTCCTCGTTCAAAATAATGTAGCCAATTATTCTGCTACAACGTTTTTGTCGTGAATTTTTATTAACCACAAGTCATATACTCTGTAAGCCCTGTTCTTGTTCTCTCTTAGCTTGCCTATACACCTGTTACAACGTTCTTATGGATATCTTAAGCCACACGTCATCTTTTCTATAAGCCCTGGCCTTGTTCTATATAGTGTTGCCTATAAAGCTGCACAAAATCTTTTCTATAAACCATCTCCTTCTTCTATATAGTGTCGCCTTTAACCCTGCTACAACGTTTTTGTCCTGCATTGTATTACCACACGTGATACTTTCTTTAAACCATGTCCTTGTTCATTACACTGCTACAACGTTCTTGTCGTGCATTTTTTTCACCGCACCTCATACTTTCTGTAAACACTGTCCTTGTTCTATGTTGTGTTGCCGATAAACCTGCCACAACGATCTCGTCGTGCATTTAACCATAGGTCATATGTTCTGTAAACTCTGTGCTTGTTATATATAGTGTTGCCTATAAAGTTGCTGCAATGTTCTTGTAGCAATTTTTTTAAAACACATTTTATTTTCTGTAAACCATGTCCTTCATTTAAATACTGCTGCAAATAAACCTGCTACAACGTTCTTGTCGTGCATTTTTTAGCCACACGGCATCTTTTCTGTAAGCTATGTCCTTCTTCTATAAAGTGTTGCTGTAGCCCTGCTACAACGTTCTTGTCATGCATTTTTTTTTACTTCACGTCATACTTTCTGTAAACACTGTCCTTATTCTATATAGTGTTGCCTATAAACCTGCTACAATTTTCTTGTGGTACTCTTTTTTTGACCACACATCAGATTTTCTGTAAACCTTCTCCTTGTTCCATATTGTTGCCTATAACCCTCCTACAACGTTCTTGTCGTGCGTTTTTTTCCACACGTCATAATTTCTGTACACCCTGCTCCAGTTCTATAATAGCTTGCTTAAAAACTTGCTAGAAGGTTCTTGTCGTACATTTCTTTAACCGCGCATCATATTTTCAGTAACCCCTGTCCTTGTTATTTTGAGTGTGGACTATAAACCTACTACAAAGTTATTGTAGCGCATTTTTCTATCCACACGTCATATTTTCTGTGACACTGTTCTTCTTCTTTATAGTGTTGACTATAAACCTGCTGGAACCTTCTTGTCGTGCATATTTGAAATCACACGTCATACAAGCTCCAAACCCTGTTCTTGTTCTATGTAGTGTAGCCTATAAACCTACTACAACCTTCTCGTCTTGTATTTTTTAACCATTCGTAAACTTTCATGTAAAGCCTGTCCTTGTTCCGTGAAGTGTTGCCTATACACCTGCTACAACGTGCTTGTGCATTTTTAGCCACACGTCATCTTTTCTATAAACACTCTCCTTGTTCTAAATAGTGTTGCCTATAACCGTGCTACAACGTACTTGTCCTGCATTTTTTTACCACACATCATACTTCCTGTGAACACTGTCCTTGTTCTATATTGTGTTGCCTCCAAACGTGCTGAAATGTTCTTGTAGTGCATTTTCTAACCGTGTGTCATACTTTTAGTACCCTGTCCTTGTTCGTTGTACTGTTGCCTATAAACCTACAACAAAGGTCTATTCGGTAATTATTTTGAAGTCATGTCATATTTTCTGTAAACCCTGTTTTTGTTCTATATACTGTTGCCCAAAATGCTGATACAATGTTCTTGTAGGTCATTTCTTTACGCAGACATTATATTTTCAGTAAACCTATTGTTGTTATAAGTAGAGTTCCCTATGAACCTGCCACAGCATTCTTGTATTGTATTGTTAACCTCACGTAAGATTTTCTGTAAACCATGTCCTTGTTCTATGTAGTGTTGCCGATAAACCTGCTGCAAACTTCTTGTCATGGATTTTTTTTAACTACACGTCATATCGTCTGCAATCTCTGTTCTTGTTCAATGTAGGGTTACCTATAAACATGCTGCAACGTTCTTGTCGTGACTTCTTTTAAACACTAGTCACAATTTCTGTGAACCCTGTTCTTGTTCTATATAGTGCTGCCCATAAACCTGCTGCATGATCTTGTCGTGTATTTTTTATACACACGTCATATTCTCTGCAAAAAATATTTTCTTGTATTACATATTCTTGCGTGTAAACCTGCTACAGCCTTCTTTTCATGCATATTTTTAACCACACATTATATTTTCTGTGAGCACTGTCCTTCTAGATAGCGTTGCCTATACACCTTCTACAACGTTCTTGACATGCATTTTTTTACCACACGTCACATTTTCTGTCCACCCTGCCTTGTTCTATGTAGGGTTGCCAATAAACCTGCCCCAATGATCTTTTTGTGCATTTAACCATAGATTACATGTTCTGTAAATCCTGTCCTTGTTCTTTATAATGTTCCCTGTAAACCTGCTAGAAAGCCTTTGTCATGCATTTTTTAAACCACACGTCATATTTTCGTACATCCTGTCCTTGTTCTTTATAGTGTTGCCCCTAAACCTGCTACAATGTTGTTGCCGTGCATTTTGTTAACCACACATTATATATACTGTAAGCCCTGTTCTTGTTCTTATAATGGCGAGAGCCGTGCAGTCCTGACCTTCTGCTCTTCGCGGTGCATGTTTTCCTCATACTTTCCAAGGCCAGTGAAGTTCACTAGGAATATGTGATCAATATAAACCTACCTTTAGAATGTAGCCAGAATGCTACAAAGAACTGTGCGCACGCGTTATTCCTCTGCTACACCACAACCTACATTGCTCATAGACACCACTGACATGGAACCTGACATTGTGAGGCGGAATTATACGTCACCTTAGACATAAATATTTCAGAATCAATTATTTTTTCCGTATTCTAGGTCATCTATTTTCAATAGTAAGTTATCCACAGTGATATCTGAGGAACCTAATCTGTTTTTTTTCTTTTCTTCACATAGAATTAACTTACTGTATCACGGGTCCTATTTTCCTGGAAAATAAAAAAAAACGAGATGGAGGTTTATTATTATTCCACTGACAAAAAACGACTAATGTTTATAATAAGCAAGACTTGCTTCTCATTTCCTCGACAGTTGAAAATTTTGACTCCAACCTAAGATATTTAAGTCTGGCGCATGCGAATGAGTTGAATTCTAAAACGTGTAGATTATTTACCCTCGAAATAGCTTGTAAATTTTATTTTGCTGTCGAAATTCATCAGTTGAGACAGATGATTGCAATTTGAAAAGTTCCCTAATGTTGTGCTGTAAAATATTCCGACGTGAACACGCGATTAATAAATTCTGACGTACATTCTTAAGTTGTTATATTTAGGATGATGTTCAAGGAATATATACATCCCAGAGACATTTTTTGAGGCTTACAGGTGATTGTGACTGAATAATTATTTGTTAGTGTCAATGCTGTCCTCACTCTTTATTAAAAAAAAAACTTCATTACTGTTCCCGCAGGCATTTTTAATCTATGAGTAACCCGGCCAAAAATAAATTATATTTTCGTTGTTTCAAAAATTTCTGGGTTTCTCTCAGCCATTCTCAGTTGAGAATTAGTGCTACTAGAATGCTAAAACCAAGAGTGCCAAAAACAGAGACAGAAGTGAAGGCACTGCATTACATTAAGCAACCATATAACAGTGGGTCCTCGGCTTGGAGGTGGGATGGACAGAGGCAACGCTGACGTGGCCTGGTTCCTGAGCTCCCGAACACTGGTTCTGGTCAAGTAGCTGGCGGTTTTCTTCAAATCCGTGTACTTTGCGTATTTGTTTTTGTCTTTTCTTTCAATATCTGCTTACCTGACAGAGTAATTTCCAGTTTTTTTTGCAATGTCACTCTCATCACCAGGCCAGGAGGCTTCCTCCTGGTCGGCTTCTGTTCCTGACTCTGATTTGCCGGTGGAGCTTTTCATACGCAGTGGGTTGAGCAGCGTACCTGTGGCTTTGGTTCCGAGTGATGGCGGTGCGATTCGCATGAAAAATCCCAAAGCAATTGAAAGCGAACTCCGGATGGCCTCGGCCAGTTTTCAACAAATCACCGAGGTTCGACAGTTCAGCCGAGGGGGATTATTTGCTGCTAGTCAGACCAGGCTTGTGTTCAAGATTTACTGAAGTGCGATGTTTTCGTGACACATCCTGTGAGCAGTTTCATTCCTCATCACCTTGCATGTACCAAACGCCTAGTCCGCGGTGTCGACATAAGTCTATGTCCGGCAGAAATTTTCGAAATGTTTTCAGCGGCAGGCATGATTTCTGTGTATCGTTGCAGCCGTGTCGTTCATAATAAGCGCATGCCCACTGAAACAGTCATTGCTACTTTCGCTGGAATGAACCGCTCATCGGAAATCAAGGCATGGCCACTGATATACCGAGTTGAGCCTCTATCACCTCGCGTCCTTCAGTGTCTAAAGTGCTGGTGGTTCGGGCACTCGATAAAAGGCTGCGGATCCAACACACGATGCCGAATTTGTGGAGAAGGCCACCACTCAAATGATTGTTCTTCCCGAAAAGAGTCCTGCTGCCTTTGCAGTGGTCCCCACCCCGCAAATGAAGCTAATTGTCCCGCAAGGGCAAAAGAAATGCAAATCCTCGAAATAATTGACTGACGTCGATGCTCTCGTCATGAGGCCATTGGAGAAACTCAGAGCAGATCTCAAGGGTATGCTGGTATAACGGCCCGTCAAACATTGTCCATGGAAAACTCAATCTCTGAGGCTGTGGCAGCTTCCGTAGAAAAGGCATTGGAGAATGCAATGGAGCGTATCATGACAAATCTCACCGACTCCCTTGTTCAGGAGCTGTCCTCCCAACTAACGCCGTGGCTTCAGCTAACTAATAAAGCCAATAGTGAGGATCCGATGTCAGATCTACCGCGGAGTCCACCAATTGGAATATCGACCGCGCAGACATCCACAAATAACCAGCCATCCAAGCCATCAACTTCTAAGAAAATCGACCAGATCTGTCTTTCTGACACAGACGGGATGGAAAATCAAGATGTAGATATGGACCCCCGACCTCTTAAACGAACAAGGTCGCCGACAGACAAAAACCTAGCTCGCTCACCAAGTCCAAGGCAAAGAAGTACGATAGAGAGGTTCCTACTAAGAAGGACTTCTTAAAAGAGAGCGTTTTAGACCAAACAGTTTCTACTGCTCGGACTTCTTGACCATAGGAACTTTAACAGTAATTCAGTGGAACTGTCGTTCTATACTTTCGGCTGCAACAGATTTGTTATATCTCATTTCTAAATATTCTCCAGATATTATTATTTTACAGGAAACTTGGCTTGTTGCAGGTCAGGCTTTTCATCTCAACATTTCCGATGTTTTCGATTGGATCGCCTATCCCGAGGTGGTGGTTTAGTTTTGTTTGTCTCATCAAAAATCTGTCATAGAGCTACTATAACATACCAGATAATGTCCCCAGACTGTGAAATCTTAGCACCGGATATAATACTCCCTGGTTGCACACCTTTTTCTATAATTAACACGTGCTTCCCCGCTGGAGTGCAAGGCACCCGCTGTCTGGATACCTGTATTGCACGTAGTCAGAAAAACATCCTACTGGTGGGAGATTTCAATTCTCATCATGTATCGTGGGGTTTCCGAACGGACACTTGCGGCAAACGCTTGTGGGATTGGGTCTTAACGAATCAATTCTCTTGTTTCAATTCGAGAGCACATACTTTCGTACGGGGTCAGTCCAGATCTGCCCTAGATCTTACGTTTGCTACCTCGAGCATGTCTGTCACCTCCTGGAAGACTGTAGACGCCGGAACTAACAGTGATCACCTCCCTATAACTTTTGAACTGCTTACCCCGTTAACTAGTTTAGATAGTAATGTGCGCACATTTATAAATTACGAAAAATTTAAAAATGCATTAAAATAAGCTTTACACGCTCAGGAGGGCATGGAGAGGGATATTAAAGCAATGAGCCTATGTTCCATTCTAAAAGAGTCATCAAAAAAAGCTCAGTTTGTTGTGCAATCCACTAAGGGTGGATCATATTGTCCCTGGTGGAATTCTGACTGCGAGCGAGATTTTAAACGTAGAAAAGCAGCGTGGAAGAAACTTTTATTCAACCAAAGTCCTGGTAATTGGGCTGATTATACATATATAGCTACTACATTTAAACGAACAGTCTCAAAAGCTAAGGAGGATAATGATTCCAAGCACTACACACACCTTCCGAAGTCTTGCAATAAAAAGGCCCTGTTTAAATTTCTTAGATCTCGTAAAGGTATACCGGCGCCCGTGAATGTCGATTCTGTCGTTTTAGCAACAAAAGAAGCATGGGAATCACTAGAAAAAATTGCTCAAGGACTTGCGCAACGTTTTAAACATAAATTGCCCTTAAACCTAAAAAAAACTCATTTGGCAGATGACTTTGAGATAATAACAGCGACATAGATTGAAGGCATTATTAGTTCGCTGCCAGCGTCATTCCCCGGTCCAGATGGATTTACAACAGGAAGTCTTATTTGATAATGCGCCTCAGGACCTCCTAAACATAATAAATTTCTCTCTCAAGAATGCAGGGGTTCCAAGAGAGTGGAGAGTAGCTAAAATTATTCCACTATTAAAGAAAAAAAATAGCTGGACTTGACTTAGACAACATAAGACCAATTTCTCTTACTTCCAATGTCGTCAAATTATTAGAAAGAGCTCTTCGCGGCCGTATAAGAAAAATTATGGAAGATGACACCCTTCTCAGTCCTTGCCAAATTGGAATTCGTCCCGGCCACTCCATATGGTGCGCCCATGTAGACTTAGAGATCCGCGTTAAACTTGCTCGCTGCAAACGAGAGTACGCAGCTTTGGTGACGCTAGATGTATCAAAATCATACGACTCTGTAGAACATTGTATTCTATTCGATAAACTTCAGTCTATGAATATCTCAAAATATATAACCGCTTGGATCTATGAATTTATAAGAGATAGAGAGCGGTACTGTCACCAACACGGTATTTCGACATCCAAACACAAGCAGACAAGAGGTGTACCACGGGGTTCCGTTCTTTCCCCTATATTATTTAATATTTTGCTAAGCACAATTCCTTTGTGTCCAGAAGTACATGATTATGTTTACGCGGACGATATCGCATTTTTTACGTCCGCAAATAATATACATTCACTACAACAGTCGTTGCAGAATTACTTAGGAATGCTGGAGACATGGCTAGAGGGGTTATGCATGTCGTTAAATATTAGCAAAAGTGCGGTATTGGTAGTCCCATTAACTGCACAGGTGCAAATTAATTTACAATACCGACAGGAAATCATTCCTCAAGTTGACGAACTCAAGTACCTTGGTGTCATTTACGATGGCAAACTCACCTGGCGCAGTCACAATGAACATATTAAAACAAAGGCAGAACGAACCGTAGCTATGCTCCGCCGGCTGTGCCACCGTCATCTGGACTATGCAGGGATACCTTGCTGTTGATCTATAAAATGTATGTTCGGCCCATATTAGAATTCGGCTGCGTGATACTTTCCCGTGGCCCCCGCCTACAAAATTAAACCTCTCATACTTTTAGAACGAGAAGTTCTACGGTCATGCCTCGGGCTTCCTAGATTTGTTGCCAACGCTGTTTTATATCAGGAAGCTCATATACCCACCCTAGATTGCAGATTCCGCATGCTTACGGTTCAGACATTTTTAAAAATTTATGAGTTTTCAAAAAGGCGTACGCAATATGCCTTATCACTGAACCTGGTGAGTTTTTCCAAGTATCGTGGTCGAGATTGCACAGCCCTCAGATAGTATTCGTACAAGCACAGTTACAAAAACTGGATGTATCCATACGCCAATTTACCATTCAAATGATGCCTTTACAGACCTCAAAATTAAGTTCGAGGACATATTTCCTAATCATGCTAAACTATTACCAAGGCGATATTTAATTAATATCTTACACGGCCACCTGCACCAGCTAACCACTGACAATGTAGTAGCTACTGACGCTTCTATTTGCAATGAGAAGGCAGGAGTGGGGATCTTCTCTGAATCCCTTCAATGGTCCTACTCCCTTCGCCTTCCCGACTTCACGCCTATATTTCAGGCAGAATTATTAGCGATTATATTAGCATTACGAAAACTCCCCCAAAAAGACCCATTAGCTGTTATCGTGACCGACACGCTATCTGTATGCACAGCACTAACTGCATCATTAAATTCAGCAATTCAAAGAACATTTTGTTCGATGATACCTCCGTACTTACGAAAAGTATGTTTGCTTTGGGTACCGGGACATCGTGGGTTGCACTTGAATGAAATGGCAGATTCACTCGCACGAGCATCCCTTAAATGCCCTATCATATCTGTTTTGCCGACATCAGCTTATGTCACCGCGGCAAGGTACAGAAGTTTCACTATATCTCAAAATTTTGGAATATCCATGCTAACACCGTGTTCTGAATTCCACCATCTTGGCTTCCCGTGGAATATTAATTGGTGTCCTTCAAGGTAATTGGAGGTATCTTTTACAAAATTGAGATGCCGTATACCTCCTCTAAATCCTTACTTACACAGGTCTGGTCTCGCGACGTCCCCTCTATGTTCTTATTGCAGTGCACCTGAAACTATCGAACATTATTTTCTCTCATGCCGTCGCTTTCTAAGACAAAGAAGAATATTAGAATACTCATTTACCAAACTTGGCCTATCACTAACCTCGACAAACATTCTTTCAAAAACAAAAATAACGTACAGCGCAAAGGACAAGGACAGCGAAAGACGACATACACAGCGCTGACTTCCAACAAGATTTTATTGCGTTGCCACATCGTGTGTATATATACAAGAAGAGGCATGCGCAGAAAATGTACGACAGTCACAGAGGGTGTCCTAACAGCAAGTCATTGAACTAAGAACATGGTCACACCATGTGACCATGTTTACTAGCTGACCATGTGACCATGCCTCTTCTTGTATATATACACACGATGTGGCAACGCAATAAAATCTTGTTGGAAGTCAGCGCTGTGTATGTCGTCTTTCGCTGTCCTTGTCCTTTGCGCTGTACGTTATTTTTGATCATGAATTACCAACTAGCCCAAGCAACCACCCTAGCAAAACATTCTTTCTTTGGGGGCAACTTCACTGGGAAGCAGCCACAGGGATGCTTTTCTTGCTGTTTAGAATTTTATTAGAGAGACAAAAAGAGTATCTTGCTGATTTTCTAGAATTATCCACAGTTTCTATTACTTCATTTCTTTACGTTAAATTATTTTATCAAAATTCTTACCAATACATTCATTGCAAGTCTAAATTACAGTTCTATCGTCCCACGCTCCACTATTCAAATCTAGTTTCTCTATACTTCTAACCTTACGGAAAACCGCCTGCTTCTTGGCCAATCCCCCTTGGTGGGTACGCGCCACTGTCTGGGACACTAGACAAGACAAGACTTTGCCCAAGGAACGGATGTTTTGTCTTTCCTCTCTCGCTTGGAACGGCGCAGCCACTTAACTCCGACCCTTTCGAAGACCCCAACTGCCCTGCGTCTATGGCACGCCAAAGTTAACATGTGCTGTCGGACTCGTTGCCAGTGACGTCCACGTACGGTGTCCAAGCTTCCATGACGGCTCAGCGGTAGGTCTGCAGCGTCGCTATTTCACAAGCCATGTGCCTACTGAGTCAAGAGCTCAAGACATCAGAATTTGGGTGCGGCACACTCGCATCGCTCTCTGAGAAAGAAACTCCTTGTTTTCACGGTTTTAAAGCTGACCTACCTCATGGCACGCCATCGTCAAAGCGGCTGCTCTGAAGCACTGCTGGACATCATCATCATCATCAGCCAGGATACGCCCACTGCAGGGCAAATGTTTCTCCCATACTTCTCCCACTGCCCCGATCATGTGCTAATTGTAGCCATGTTGTACCTGCAAACTTCTTAACCTCATCAGTACACCTAACTTTCCGCAGCCCCCTGTTACGCTTCTTTTCTCTTGGAATCCAGTGCGTAACCAATGACTGTCGGCTATCTTCCCTACTCACTACAAGCCCTGCCCTTGACCATTTCTTTTTCTTAATTTCAACTTAGACGCCATTACCTCACGTTTGTTCTCTCACCAAATCTGCTCTCTTATTCCCCCCCCCCCCCTGAACCTTACACCTATAATTCTTTCCGTAGCTCTTTGCGTCGTCCTCACTTTAAGTAGAACCCTTTTCGTAAGCCTCCACGTTTCTGCCCCGTAAGTGAGTACCGGTGAGACACAGCTGTTATATACTTTTCTCTTGAGGGATAATGGCAACCTGCTGTTCATGATCTGAGAATGCCTGCCAAACGCACCCCAGCCCATCCTTATTCTTCTGATTATTTCAGTCTAAAGATAGGGATAGTTAGATAGGACCCGGATAAGTACCGATAGATAGCCTCGCAACATATTGTAAACAGGTGCTCTCTGCCGAGACCGTTAAACTTTATTTTAGTTTTCTGCAGAATATTTCTTAGACCAGCCCTTCTGCTTTGCCTGTCCAGGTCAGTCAGCATGCATTGCAATTGGTCCCCTGAGTAGTACTAAGCATGGTAATATCAGCGAATAGCAAGTTACTAAGGTATTTTTCATGAACTCTTATCCCCAATTCTTCTCCATCCAGATCTCCGAATACCTCCTGTAAACATGCTGTGAATAGCATTGGAGAGATTGTATCTCCCTGCATGATGCCTTTCTTTATTGGGACTTTGTTGCTTTCTTTATGGAGGAGTACGGTGGCTGTGGAGCCACTGTAGATGGGCAGAGACTACTACAATAGTCGCCCAAGGTCGTCTTCTAGGATCCGCCTGAGCATGAACTTAAATTCCAAGATAGCGCACAAAAACTTGGCCGACTTGGAGCGTGGCTTTGAGGGTCACGTTTGCACTGCTTCCGAGCGTTTATGACAAGAGTTGCAGGACAATGTGCTCACGCCGTCAAGGCTAAACTGGGAAATTGCAACCAACGTTTACGACAAGCTGTCTCTGTTACTAGCGTGTGACATACCCTGGTCCTCCCAGGCAGCCAGGCTGTACGACACCAACGAGATACACGACCCGACGCCCGTGGCCGTCTTGTCCCTGCACAGGCACCCGACCGGCAACCCCACTTTCGTACGCCATGCGGTGGATTTGCTGCCCACTTCTTGTCACCGCTTGTCACAACCGAGACACTTAGACCCGGCTGCTTTGCATGCGGGCGCTCTGGCCATGGATACAGGAAGTACCCATGCCCAGCATTAATCCATGCATATCAAATAAGTCCGCTCCCGAAACTCATGGTCGCTGACGTCAACAACAAAGAACATAGGGCGCTTGTCGATACTGGAGCACAGCGTATGGCGTCGCTGCGACGCCACGCCCAGGAAGTTCCCGAGCCTTCAACTGACGCTCCGATACGAGACCTCGGTAGTAACGTATTACTGGTCGGAGTTCTGAACCTCGAACCCCAAATCGAAGCCGGCACCAAGTTCTCGTACTGAGTGCCCGTCTTGAACGACCTGCCTGCGGACATGGTTATAGGAGCTGACTATCTTCTTTCAGGAGAAGTGCGGCTCACTGTGGAAGGAACAAGCGTCAGCATCCATTCCGTGACTACGAGAATGTCTCCAGCTCCAGGTTCACAGGGTGAGCTCACAACACTACTTACACATACCCGCTATACTCTAAAGTCTCGAGTCGCTATTCGCTGATGGTACTGCGAAGCTACGTGGCATTAGCGGGATACGCCAAATGAGAGTGAACTGTTTTGACCAACAAATACAAGAAATGCTAGCTCATAACGTCATCAGGCCATATTCTAGTAGGTGGATGTACCTGCCATCCTAATCCACAAGAAATAACGGGAAGGGGTTTCTGTGTATCGACTACCGAGGGTCATACAAGCACATTACGCGAGACTCATACCCAGTACCGCGAATTCGCGATGCCATTGACGCCGCATGGAATGCCAGGTTATTTTCGTCTCTAGATTAAAATCAGGGTATAGGAAGAGAAACGTGGCTGGAAAAAAGTTTGAGACGGCCTTCCAGACACTGTCTGGCTTGTACAGATTTAACCGGATGCCTTTCAGACTGCGAACGACCTCAGTGCTTTCAAGCGCGCCATGGCCATAATGTTGGGTGCTATAATACGTGTTCATCGACAGCATTCTAGCATCGGGGAAACCAAAAACCAACATCTATGAAGCCTCGACGAAATAGTACTGAGGGTGCATAAGGCCGGGTTTTGACTTAACCGCGAAAAATGTCAATACAGATTGACTACCATGACCGTCAAACACTTACCTGACCATTTGAACGAACTCGAGTGTTTGGCTATAGTTTGGAGTGTAGATGAGAAGTTGCGTCTTAATTTGTTTGGACAGCAATTCACGGTAGTAACGAAGGATTCCGCGATTGCATGAATATTCCAAAAGCGGTACCCCAAACGCATGATTCCCCGATGGATATCTCGGCTAGAAGACTGCATGTACTAAGTCCATCACCAAGCTGGAACACAATATCAGTTTGACAACGCTTTATTACGAAACCCAATCAAAGAAGCCTCACCGCAGAACCCACAAAGATAGATCTGTTGTGTCATCACCCTTATATAGAACCTGCAGTGGCACTCTGAGATCACGGACGTCTTGAATTGTTGCATGTTATAATGCACGTGCCTGTGTGTGTGTGTGTGTGTGTGTGTCTGTGATGTCACTGATTAGTAGCTTTGTATAGCTATATGAGACAGCCACGTTAGTGCCTTGAGGTTCTTTTCTATTGTATTACAAGTGGAAATTAAACTTGTGTTCCGGCAAGTAGGCTACTGCGTATTTGAAGACACAACAGTGGCGATGAGTGTGGGACCCTCATAGCCGACGATGGCCGGGCCGCGGCTGCAGCGCTGGTTGCGGCTTCAGCAGTTTGGGAACAGCAGGCGTCGAGGCGGACTCCCACAGCATGGCTTCCTTCGGTGGCTTCGAGCCGTTCACGGAGGAGGGTGACGAAGACTTCGACTCTTATGTGGAACGCTTTGAAGACTACATCCCTGCCAAATAGGTCAGCCACGATTTGAAAGTATCTGCTTTTGTGAAGGCCACTGGAAAACAGGCGTACCGCAGTTTGAAGAATTTTTTGGTTCCAGTGAAGCCCGAAGTCAAGACGTACGACAAACTGGTCAGGGCTCTCAAAGGGCACTATTCACCGAAGCCATTGGTGATAGCGGAAAGAATTCGGTTCAACCGTCGGTCACAGCAAGAAAAGAGAACCAGTTGCTAGGTTTGCATTAGAACTGAATAGGCCGGCTGCATCGTTTGAGTTCGGGCAATTCCTAGATGACGCTTTGCGGGATCGGTTCGTGGCCACAATGAGAAACGATATAGCACAAGCCGAGCTCCTCGAGAAGAGTACCCTGATGTTCCAAGCTGCTGATGACTTTGCCAAAAGCGGCGAACTCGCTCCCACTGAAACAAGGAAGATTCCTTCTATATACATCATCGAGGTGAACCTGGTCCCACAACCGCAACACAGAAAACCCGAAGCCACCGCATGGACAAGAAGGGCAGCCAGAAAGAACACGAAGCGGCAAGCCGAATCAACTGACAGTTTCCGTTGCCGATCAAAGCATACAGCCGCAACCTGCCCCTTCCACAAGTATCGATGCCATGCCTGCAAAAAGTTGGGGCCCATGGCAAGGGTCTGCAGAATGACGCCACGTTGTGTACACTCCCCTGAAGAGAGCACTGGTTTAGAAGGCTCCGCTGGCTTGGACAGTATAAGTGGTGAGGACGAGATTTTGCTTAGCCATATTTTTTTATGTAAGAGTAATGACGGTAGCTACATTATGAAAGTTAGGGTGGCCGGTAGGGATGTCAAAATGCAAGTTCACACAGGAGCATCTGTGTCTATCGTACCAGAAAAGATGTACCGGCAATATTGGTCTGATTTACCTCTAGCCAGTTGTAGTTTACGGGTAAAAACCTACGGAGGTGTCCCGCTGGCAATTACAGGCAAGTTGACGGCACGCGTAGAGGACGATGGCCAAACAGCAACCTTGCGTAACACTTTGTGTGACAAATGCGTGACACTTTGTTGTTCGGACGTACTTGGTTAGAGGCTTTGAAGCTGGATTGGACGAGCGTGTCTAATATCAGTCTTGATAACTCAGCCGCAGTCATCGAAAATTTTTCGGAAGTGTTTGAGCCGGCACTAGGACTGATAGCTGACACATCGGAAGCTAAAAGACCGCAGTACACCTGTTTTCTGTAAGCATCGACCTTAGCCGTTTGCACTCAGGGACACCATAGCACAGGAATTACATTCTCTAGTGGAATCGCGAGTACTGGTGCCTGTACAGCAAAGTGGCTGTGCCCCTAGTAGTCGTACCCAAGGCTAACAACAAAGTTGGCATATGCGGAGACTACAACATGATTGTAAACCATTGTCTGGGAACCGATTATTACCATTTGCCAACGCTGGAAGATGTTTTTGCCACCCTTCATGGATGCGAATGTTTTACTGTTTTTGACCTTTCTACAGGGTACCAACAGTTGTAGCTGCACCCCGATTCGCAACTTTTGGTCACTGTGAACACCCACCTAGACCTTTTTTGCTCCACTCGTATGCCGTACGGAATAACAAGTGCTGCGTCTGTTTTCCAAGCCATGATGAATGACATGGTAAAGGGTTTAGACAGAGTGTCATGTTATCTTGATGATGTAATAATAGTAAGAGAAACAATGGAAGAATGCTATAAGAAGGTCGAAGCTGTGCTGATATGGTTCAAGGAATGGGGTGTGAAATTACGGTAGGAGAAATGCATGTTTTTTGCGAAGGCTTTGACCTATTTGGGTCACGCGATTGATGAAAGAGGAATCCATCCTTCAGTAGACAAGGTGCGCGCTATCCAAGAAGCACCAACGCCAAAAAACAAGAACGAGCTACGCGCCTACCTAGGGTTGTTAAATTTCTATAGGAAATCCGTGCCGGACATGTGAGCACAGCTTAAACCATTATATGACCTGCCAGCTGAGAATATTAAGTTGAAATGGACGGCTTCCGCAGAAAAAACCTTCAAAGCATCCAAGGGCTGGGTGCTGAGTACGTCTGTATTCGCCTACTATGACCGTTCAAAGGAGCTAGGGCTGGTTTGCGACGCGTCTTCGTATGGTTTCGGCGCAGTCTTTCTTCACAAGGAAGGATATGAAGAAAGACCAATCGACTTTGCGTCTTACTTTGACTAAAACGGGGCAGGCGTGCACCCGTATCGAAAAAGAAGCCCTGGCTATCGTGTACAGGCTACAGCAGTTTCACAAGTACCTTCTCGGGCAGAAATTTGGGATCTATTCCGACCATCAACTCTTAGTGTGGCTGTTAGGACACGGTAAGCCAATTCCTGCAATGTCGGCGGCACGTGTGAAGCGTTGGGCCTTGCAGATTGCTGCTTATGACTACAAATGCGTTGATCGCATGTCACGGGATATAAGCAATGCTGACGCACTCTCACGCCTGCCACTTGAGAGCACTGGTCATGGGTACACAGATGACGTGTGTGACGTGTACATAGGTTTTTCTATACAGGACGAGCTCCCACTGTCGGCAGAAGACAGAGGGGAAACAAGCAAAGCGAGGCTGTTATCAAAGTGTCGGCTGGCCTTCAATAGTATCCGATGAAGCTTAAGCACCATATTTTGTGCGACGAAGTGAGCTTTCTGTTGACAAAGAATGCGTGACGTAGGGAAATCGAGTGATAGTGCCAATGTCTCTCTTCGCGGAAAAGTGCTATCGTTGGGGAACGAAGGCCATCACGGAATGGTACGTATGAAAGTGCTGTCTAGAGGCCACGTGTGGCGGCCCCGGCTAACAGAAAACGTTGAACAAACACTGAAAGACTGCGTCACATGCCAGTTTACCCAAAATGCGCCAACTAAACTTTCTGTAATGTCATGGCGAGTGTCTAGACGCCGATGGGAGCATGTGCACTTAGATTTTGCTCATCGCGACCAGCATTGGTTTTTAGTGCTAGTTGACTCCTATTCAAAGTGGGTTGAAGTGTTTGTCATGAAATCAACTAGTAGTGAAAAGACAATAAAGAAACTGCGCACAGTATATGCCGCATACGGGTTACCAGAAGAAGTGGTAACAGACAATGGCCCGCAGTTTACATCAGCAATTTTCGAGACAGTCGTGAGATGGAATGGCATTCAGCACACTAAATAGCCTCCTTATAACCCGGCATTGAATGGCAGCGTGGAGCGTTGTGTACAGACTATAAAAAATATTTTTAAGCAGGTCATGGACGAACGAAGAAATGAGCAGATAAAGTCTCTCCAGCACTGGATCGACCAGTTCTTATTCAAATATGGGAACACTCCAACGGGGGTCACTGAAGGCACACCAGCCCTTGTATTCTTATCTTGAAAACCTAGGACAAGGTTGAGCCTTCTCCATTCGGATATCGAGCGAAGGATGAAAGAAAATAATTGAAGAAAGGAGTCGGGAATTCAGCGACGGAGTGCGTGAAGGCAGTTTGAGGAAGGGGAAGGCGTCTTTGTACAGGGTGTACGACCCGCGGAAGGGGAGTGGTTGAGCGGCACGGTAAATAAACGTGTAAGTTCCAGCACTTATGTGGTCAGGATAGGGAATGAAGAGCGGTACGTTCATGTTGGTAATCTACGACCGCGAGCATTCCAGCACTGCTTCCCGCAATCGCCCATGCGCCATCTCCACACCCCGAACGCCAGCATGTAGCAAAGACATTGTGTAATGTAGGTCTCTAGATGCACACCCGTTAAACGACGAAGGTGCGCGCAAGACGCCTGACACCAATCAAGTACCTACCAAAAAAGAACATGCCACCCCTCCGGACCCATTGACTGCGGGCAGGGAGTCTAGCGGTGGTGCATAGCCATCTTCCTAACAGGAGCTTCGACGCAGCACCCCGCAAAGACGACCACCCGATCGCTAATAAGAACACTTCGGAGGTTAGGGGGGGGGGTAGTGTTGTGTCATCACCCCTTAGATAGAACCTGTAGTGGCACTCTGACATCACTGACGTCTTGAATTGTTGTATCTTTGATAGAACGCACGTGCGTGTGTGTGTGTGTGTGTGTGTGTGTGTCTGTGTGTGTGTGTGTGATGTGAGGTATTAGTAGCTCTGTATAGCTATATAAGACAACCACGCAAGTGCCTTGTGGTTCTTTTCCGTTGTATTGCAAGTGGCAACAAACATGTGTTCTGGCATGTATGCTACTGCGTACTTGAAGACATAACAGATCATGTTTCGTCATCGAGACCTGACAAAGGCCCAACGCGCCGACAAAGGTTTGGTTTCTAATATGAACACTATTATGATGATGGGACGCAATGCTAAGTTACTTTCACGTGATGGTTCTTCGATCGTCGCCACTGGACCAATAAGGGAGACGAATGCCACCTGCAGGTGATTACTGGTTTACTACGATCAATTATTTTGCGTGCCATCTACGACAACCCCGAAGGAGGCCGTGTCGGCTATCGAGCAACCTTACCGAAGGCACAAGAATGATTTTGGTTGCCGGAAATGCATAAAGATATACGTTCGTACGGCGCCAGCTGTGAGGTGTGTCAACAATGCAAACGGTATCCTGGAGGTGAACGTGGATTATTTGTTCCCATTCGGATTCCTAAGACGGTTTTCCACGCACAAAGCACAGATCGTATCTGGCATGTTCCAATGTCGGCAGCAGGTAAGCGCTATATTATAGTCGCAGCATATTACTTGTCTAAGTTTGTAGAGGTCGCTGCCGTGCGTTCGCTTGCCACCAGCTATGTTATCTGATTCCTGCGAGGCCGCTTCGAATAGAGACATGGTCTTGCAAAAAAGTTGATCTCTGACTGGTCGACCACCGTCTGCAGTTGCGAACTCCGCACTTATTTAAAACACGCTAAAGTTGTGCGTAACTTCAAGTCTGCCTACAATCCGCAAGCGAATGGTCTGACTTAAAGGTCACACGAGACAATACAAGCTCGACTCACGCTATATTGCAAGAATCACAACCGAGGTGAAACTGATTGTGAAGACCGTCTCTGAACGGCTTGGTATACAATGAACACGGCTCTACAGAGCTCTATAGAATTATCCCCGTGCAAGATTGAATTGAGTGCTACACTCGGCTTAGACATGCCTATAATAGTTGAACGTTCCGTGGAACGAGAGACATTTTGTCGCAATATTTTAAAGGATGCGCGCAGGAAAGTTGCGCATGCGCATCTTATGCAAAAACGGTATTATAACCAACACCATCATCCGCCATCACAATACAATTTAGGCAACGAAGTGTGGGTACAACGAGGTGTGGGTACAACGAAGTTCACCGTCCTCTTCAAACGCACTGCACACAAAGTACGAAACAAATTTTGTTATTAACGAGCACCTGGGCAAGAGCACTTCGTGAGTACGGTCTACGGCTTTTGACTTGTGCATAGACAACAGAAAGCGAAATATATTTCCTGTGGATGTGTCACGCATTAATAACTCTACCCGTGACATCATGTGTTTCTCTTAAAGGAGCAAGTCAGCTGCAGCGTAACCGAGAGTAGTGAAGAGTGGGTCTTCGGCTCAGAGGCTGTATATACAGAGGTGGAGGACAACGAAGTGGGAAATATAACAGCTTGCCGAAGAAAATTTTGAAATTGTAATAGGCTATTATGTCCTTGCAGATTGTATTTAAACCTGAATGCTCGATATGGTGCACACATGTTGACTTAGGGGGGCACAATAAGCTTACTTGACACAGGCGGCAATATGCAGCTTTAGTGACCCTTGATTTAGCTAAACCATACGACGGCCTAGAGCATGTCATACTCCTAATACATTAAATAGCATTAGTTTTCCTAGATATATTGTAAGTTGGATATCTGCATTTTTGAAATGCACGAAATTTTGTTTCCAACGGGGCGTGTTGACAAAAAATATAATCAATCAAGAAGAGATTCCCAAGGATCTGTCCTTTCTTCTATTTTGTTTATATTTTTATTAGACTCAATTCCATTTTGCGATACCGTACAAGTATGTGCCTGTGCAGACTACATAGCACACATTGCATCTGCGAGGGATATTCATTCATTACAAAGAACACTGTAATCATACTTAGGAAAGCTTGATGCTTGGTTTGCAGGTATTCGAATGTTGCTTAAAGTTAGCAAAATTTGCTTGATCGGGCTTTTATTGAATGTACCAATTAAAACATCTCTTAATACCATCAGAAATTATTCGGCAAGTTGACTTCATCAAATATCAAAGTTTATCGTGTGACGGAAAACTGAGCTGACGAAATTACATTGATCATGCTAAATCTAGGGCAGCATGCGCTGTTGGCACGATAAGCAGATTTGGCCGACATCGCATTCGGCTAGGCAGGGATAATCTAATAACGATTTATCACCTGTACGTTGGACCGTTACTGGACTTTGAGTGGGTGATGATCTCCGGTGAACCAGCAGACAAAATTAACACCCTGGTTCTTTTAGAGTGGGAGGCTCCTGCGAATTGTCTAGATTTACGAAAATTTGTTGCTAACAATATTCTATATCAAGAAGCACGACTGCATACCCTTCTGCGTCGATTCCGCATTATAACAGGAAACACGTATTTAATCCTATATGAATCCTTAGAAGACCAGATGGATCAAGGCCAAGTCAGAAATTCCAATGACTGCCACAGCGTCCCCCATTCTACTGCGTCAAGTTCGGGAGCCACAAACCTTTCATGGATCATCATCTGAAGATCCCGAAACTTGGCTTGCGGCATATAAAAGAATCTTGACTTTCGACAACAAGGACTCCGACGACAAGCTCTGGCAAGTATACTTTGCCTTAGAAAACGCCGCCTGGACGTTGTTTGAGAACCGGCAGTCGAACCTGACATCATTTGACCTGTTCCGGAACGCTTCCCTGCAGACCTTTACAAGCGTCCTCCGCAAGGGAAGGGCCGAAGCTATGCTAGAAGCCTGACTCGTCTGTTCTGCCACGCCGACCACGAAATGTCTGAGATGAAAAAGTTTCGACTACTCATGCGTGGCTTCAAGCAATAATTTTCGCCGGAATGATACGAAATCCACCGAAAACCGTCCGAGATTTTCTTCACGAGGCCACGAGCATCGAGAGAACTATGGAAATGCGGAGCCGGCCATTCAACCGCCACACAATCCCAGCAACCTACGCTGAAGTTCAATCATTCGCTACCGACAGCCTACGAGAGACCATTATAGTGGTCGCGCGAGAGCAACTTCAGAGGATGTTCCTCTCAGGTTGCATCAGGTTGCGTCGATCGCGGACGTCCTGACCGAAGAAATCCAGTGGTCAGTGGAACTTCCACAATGCCAGATGAAATCGCCACAGGCCGTGCCTGAAGCGATGACCTAGGCCATTGTCACCCGCCGTGAAAGTAACACTCCGCGACCAGGCCAGGGCCCTGTAACGCCGGAATTCCTTCGTCCGCCACTGCCAGCACGCCCACGCGAAGCCCAGCGCAGCTACCAAAGAAGACAGACGTCTGGCACGCTCCTGACCACCGCCCGCTCTGCTACCACTGCGGAGAAGCGGCTCATGTCTAACGATGATGCCCATACCGGGAGATGGGGCTACGAGGGTTCGCTGTTAACGCGCCGCAGCCACAGCTTGGCGAACGACCTCACGTTATCGCCATCTACCTCGCCGTCACTCAGTGTAGCCCTCGTCAACCATTCCTGCGGTATTTTCGAAGGTGGGAGCCAGACTCCAGCCATCCCGATGTAAAAAGTCGTTTATTCAACATATACAGCCATATATATAATGAAGAACAGAAGCGCCCCCTCGGGAATAAGAAACTCAAATGAATAACGAAACTGAATACAACATACTCCCTCACTTATTTTTAGTAATTAGTTATTAGTAAGTTTTTAATAAGGAAACCCCAAGGCATGTACACTGTACTTATGCACATAATTTTACAGACTAGTTGGTATGATAGTCTTGAAGCCACGCCGGTGGCCGGCGCTCTCGGGTCGGCCGCTTTGGACGTCGCACTGGCGACGATGGTGACGGGCTCGCAGACTGCTGCTGCAGTAGGCCTGGAGACCACGCCTGCGTCCTGGGAGAAGGAGGCTGCAGCACTGCAGGCTGCAGCACATCGAGAATGAATCAATGAATCAAACTTTATTTAAAACGGCTCTTCGTCCGGGCCGTTCACCGCTTCGGTTCGTGTGATCATGTAGTAGCACTTGGAGCGGGGGCTGTGCTGGCGCCCTAGACGTGCCTTATGTGTTGCACAAGGAGTGACCAAAAAGCGGCTCGGTGGGATTCGGGCGGAGTGGTCCAGCTCTCCCAACAGTAAGGAATAGATGGGCTCAGAGAAGAGGTGGGGAGACAGTAAGGCGAGTTCCAGTACATGTGGCGAACGTCGGGATAGCCGCCGCACACCGGGCATGCCGGGTGGCCGCGGCGTCATTCAATAATGTGTTGCATGGCGTCATTCGTCAGTGTTAGAGTTTGAGCCTGACGAATTAGGGAGCCGTCATGGCGGGTGAAGGAGCGATCACGGCCCGGAAGGGCGCATGCAGATGAGCGCAGTTCACGGAGCCTAGGGCGGCTTTGCTTGTGGTGTTCAGCGCGGTGCATTCTGGCACAATATGTGTCTGGCCATGGAATAGGAACGCTGGTTATTTTAGACTCGCGAGCGAGGGAGCGAGCACGCTCATTTCCATGTATCCCCTGATGGCCCGGTACCCACCCAAGAGGGCGTGAAGTGAGGGATGCTGTTGCATGTGTAGCGCGACGGATGCCCCAATGTGACAGGGAAGCATGTTGTTTGCGAAAGAACGAAGGCCTTCCTGGCTGTCTAAGCGAACGGTTATGGTTGGCGTTGAGTGAGGGGGAATAGTAATGGCTTCCGATATGGCAAAGATCTCGGCAATCGGTTGGAGGCGGTACTCCGCTATGCCAATGAGTGATGTCACCCTGAGGGCCGATGACTGCCATCTTGGATGCGGTCGGCGAGAAGGTGGCGTCAATATAGTAGGTGTCATGCGCTGGGTCAGTTAGATGGGTGGCCCGCGGCCGTCGCCTGCCTGCGTTGCGTTCGGAGTACATATTCCGGGGTATCGGCCGGACTTTGATTCGAGGGATAGTTATCCATGGTGGAGGATAAAATATAACATAATATATGGGGTTTTACGCGCCAAAACCACTTTCTGATTATGAGGCACGCCGTAGTGGGGGACTCCGGAAATTTCGACCACCTGGGGTTCTTTAATAACGTGCACCTAAATCTAAGTACACGGGTGTTTTCGCATTTCGCCCCCATCGAAATGCGGCCGCCGTGGCCGGGATTCGATCCCGCGACCTCGTGCTCAGCAGCCTAACACCATAGCCACTGAGCAACCACGGCGGGTGTGGTGGAGGATCGATGGAAAGAGGTGGAAGTGGTGAAGTGCCGTGTCCCAACATTCGCAGGATGACACGTCCCTGGGACGAGGTGCTCAGACGGAGATGCTGAGACTCCCAGTGGGCTTGAACCTTCACATCCAAGGCGTTGTGCAGGGTTGCGTGTTCAACGTCGATGCTACGGCCGTACCTGGGAACAACCATTTCAATGCGGTGACATCTTCGCAAAGAAGCCTCGAGTCGTTTGGTCTGGGTGCGTGTAAGTGCAACGTATGGCAGGCGATAGAGAATTCGGCAGTAGATTGCTGCCTCAGCAATTTTACGTAGTTCGCGTTCACGCAGGCCTGTGTGGCACTTGCTTACGCGTGTCATCATGTGTATGACGTGACTTGCCTGATCGAGAATGCGCCGTAGCCATTCCGCACTACGGCCATTCTCTTGCCACAGAAATCCGAGGATGCGGACACATATTCTGCGCGGGATAGGTTCACCGGTCATAGTCAAGGTGATGTGAGCGCGTTCAGCAGCTGCGTTGCGCGTAGAGGAATGCAGTACGACGACGTACTCTGATTTTTCTGGGGAGCATGTGAGGCCTAGTTGGTGTATGTAGGTGTTGACGATGTATAAGCAGGTTTGAAGTGTGTCTTCCTTTTCTCCTGGGTTTACGGTGGCACACTAAAGTGTGCTGTCGTCAGCGTATATTGCATGGCATAGACCCGTAACGAGGTTGTGCTTTGCGGGGAGGTCCTTCATCGCCAAGTTGAACAGAGTTGGTGACAGAATGGAACCTTGTGGCATTCTTAGGTTTATAGGGAAGCACATGGATGGCTGGGTGTCCGGACTCATAAAGCGATCTTGACTAGCACCGAGGAAGCCGCAGGCGTAGCGAACCATGCATTCTGCGGGTTTGGTGGCTGCTAGGTTGTCAATGATGACTTGGTGCAGGACATTGTCGAAAACACGTTTAATATCCACGCCTACAATTGTCCGGAGTTGTTCCGAGCTAGGGTGATCGTAGACACCTGCGATAATTTGCAGGGCAACGTCTTGGGCGCTTACGTGCCTGCGGAAGCCGATGAGTGTGTCTGGGAGATGGCCCTGGCTCTCAAGCTGTCATTGTAGTCTCGTCAAAGCCATGTTTTCCATCAATTTTCCCACACACGATGTGAGGGATATCGGTCGAAGGTTTTTAAGCGTGTTGGAAGGTTTGCCAGGTTTGGGGAGGAAAATGACTAAAGCTTCCTTCCATAATTGTGGAATGTTCCCCGTCTCACATGCATGGTTAATGAGGCGTAGAAGGTGCTTCTGGTGCTTTTCGGGAAAGTTGCGAGGCATGGTATATGCTGTTTGATCCAGGCCCGGTGTTGTATTGCGTCGGAGCTGCATGAGTGCTGACCGCAGCTCCTGGAGTGTAAATGCGGAGTCGATTCCTCCTGGCTTGGTTGGTGATTGCGGAAAGGGTGCAAGTGGTGGTGGGTGAGGTTTGGTTGGTGATTGCGGAAAGGGTGCAAGTGGGGGTGGGTGAACTCCGGATAAAATGTCTCTGGCAGTTTTTGGATAATTTCTCCTGCGGAGCGCCCGGTTTGCATTTGATATCGTTGGAGGGCGTAGCGAGGTTTGGCTTGGCCCATGAAAGTGCGAAATATTTGCCATACTCTAGGTGTGTGAAGCTGGCCATTGAGGTCTTCACATGTTTTCCACCACCGTTGAGATGCCAGTTGGTCAGCGTATTCCTGGCTTTCCTGAGTTATGGTGTGTATGTGTTGGTGGAGCGTCCTATTATTCTTTGCACTGCGCCGCCAGCTCACCAGTCTGCGACGTCGTTCCCAGAGGGCTAAGAGGTGAGTTTCGACCTGGGGTTGATCTTCTGTGGCGGCAATCTTGAAAACATGTTGGGACAACGTGCAGTACATTGTTTGTCCATTCTGTGGGGTTAGTGTTCTCGTCAGTCTCATCCAGTTCCAGTCGTTTACGCACCTTGTTCCAGTCATCGAGACAGATGGTTTTGTGGCGGGGTGTCCAACTTACCCTTTGTATACGCAAGGGAAGCCGGATCTCAATAATAGAGTGATCGCTCCCAAGAGTGTCTTGGGTATTCTCCCATTGAATTTGTAGTGGCGGATTGAACAAGTGAGATCAGGGTTTGTGTCCTTCTCACGTGAGTTCCCGAATCTGGTGGGATTGGTAATGTCGTTTAGGAGAGAGACTTTTTATTTTGACATGAAGGTGTGTAATTTGCGGCCGAGCGCTGATGTTTGGTCATATCCCCAAGAAGGGTGTCGACAGTTGAAATCTCCGAGGATTAGGACAGTACGGTGAGGTGTTAAGCGTTACTGTGACGGGTCGTAGCTTGATGACGGCCAGCTATATTGGTTTGGCGTCCAATAACAGTTCAAAATATCTAGACTGTGACCATGAACGTCTGTCCTCATGCTCACGTTCTCAGTAGTCGGTGTATTCATATGCATAGTGTCGAGTAGGATTGTGGGCAAGGAGCTCTTGACGTAAGTCACCGTCACTGTAGGAGTAAGCGGGTCTGACGTGCCCCGTTGTTTGTATGTAATGCTAGGAGCAACAAAATTTTCATAGCCAGCGAGGGGAAAGGCACCATGGGTCTCCTGCAACGCAGGAATTACCGGTTCTGTTTTCATGAATAGCATATGTTGCAGGAGATGATGTTCCTTGCGTCTGAAACCACGACAGTTCCATTGCCACATCGTGAGAAATGGAGATGGTGGAGTTAGGATCCAAGGTGTTTGCTTAAGTTAGTGGCCATGTGATTCAGAAGGGTTACGGAAGATGGGACGTTTGTGTGGGTGCATAGTGTCCTTTATATGTTGGAGGTGGCTGGAAATTTGCGCAAATTGGTTTGACAAGGTGGTTACAGCGGTTAGTAGGGCGTGTTGTATCTATTCAGTAATAATAGTTGCGATAGTAGATTCGATCGCTTGTTGCGCGATCCGACGAATACGTGCATCCAACTCCTCTGACAGAAGGTCTGAGCTCAATGGGGAGGGCTGCGGAGTGGGGGCAGTTTCTGGGAGAGCTGTACCACTCACCTTTAAAGGCGTAGACTGCGTCTGTCGCTGGTTAGGTAGCGCAGGCAAGTTAGGGTCGTCAGCAGCAGGCTTGGGTTTAGGGAGATACTGCCACGAAGGACGGCGCCGATCGTGTTGATCACATTGTGATTGAGCTTTCTGGCTGTGTCTGAAGTCAACATTCTGCTTGTGGGCGGGCTTAGGTTTCTGTTTGGGCAGGTTTTGACTGTTCTTGCGGTTGTGACTTTGACTCCGGTTGTGACTGCGGCTACGGCTACGGCTCCAGTCGGTGTCGAGTGCGGAATACCGGTAGCTGGTTGGCACGCCGCAGTCTTCTCGGGTAGGTGGTCGTAAGAGGTAGTGGGCTGCTTGGTGAATTGGATTGATGCGTGTCGGTGGTTAGCGTCAGCGAAGAGCCTCCTCCGCATTGCGGCGGTGTGGGAAGTGTGCGTCCGTAGCCGGGTGGTCACCGCGGCTGTTGCAGCTGCGCATAACGCACTCATGAGGAGTTTTTGACATGTCAGTTCCAGGGGGGAAATGTTACCCACAAGATCTACAGCACGAATATGTCGAGGCGTTAGGGAAGACATCAGATCTGTGTTTCAGGTTGTAACAATGCCAGCACTGAATGCATTTTGGCTGGGGTGGGTACAGCCAGTAGACCGCTGAAAACAGGATAGCGCTCCTTGTTATTTCAGGGCCCTCTACCGTGATGATCAGAGGCACCGTCTTGCCAAGTCGCCGAAAAGACAGGCTTTTCGGCCCGGAATAAGGAGTTCGTCCCGTACAGCATCTTCAGAAAGTGAGAGTGGTCACCGTGCAGGACGGTGCGGGTGTTCTGTGGGTTGTTGGCACAATACGCACTAACAGGGTGCGATTTTCCGTAGACATCCACGGGCTGTAATGCGAGTAGTTTGGTGGTGGCCGATGCACGGTGTCGATGGCGATGAGGTTTTGGGCTGTTCGAGTTTTCACGACCGTGTCCCACCTCTCGAACTTGACAAGGTCGGCCGCCCGACGAATTTGTAGGCTCCACTCGATTGGTGTTACTCAGGAGAGGTTGAAGCCATCGGTCAAGTTCACAAATACGGTGGTGGCCTCGTCCTGCCGTGGAGCTGAAGGGGTAACGCACGTAAATTCTGCCTGTGAAGCGTCACCAAAGTCCATGCCCTGTGGGTTCAGCGTGGTGGATTGCGCAGGCTGCGATGCAGTCGTAGCTGCTGAGGGCGGCGGATCCATGCCGAGCACGGCCGCGGCGGCGGCGAAGCGCCTGCAGCGCGGCGCAGGGTCGGGGGGCCCTGTGCTGGGACCGGCCGATACCGCCGATGTTTAGGCGAGGCACAGTGCGGAACAACGAGGCGCTCTCCACGCAGCAGCAGGTTATCGACAACAGAAAGGTCTTCCCGAATCGGGCAGAATGAGTTCGCCTGTTCTGGACTGGACTTCTTTCGCGGCCAGAAACTCAGCACGAATGACTTGATGGTTTCCAGGCAACTGTCGTCGAAGGCGGACTGCCTGAACTTCTGCTTTGTCACGCAGGCTGGCTTAATAAACGAGACAATTTCTTCCTCCTTAGCAATTTCTACCTCCCAGGTAGGTGCTGGCAGCCGACAAAGTGCATCTAATTCTGTGCTTGTGCACCCCTAGCGGTATTCAACGGTGAAATTGTAGCAAGGCACTCCTGCACTCCAGCATGCAATTCGGAGTGGGCGTCTTGCATGTCCTTGTGACGACAGTAAGGACACAAGTGCCTGGTGGTCTGTTCGAATTGTTAAATGGCCACCCAAAGGCATGTGTGCCATCGCTCACATGCCCAAATACAAGCAAGAGCTTCACGTTCACCGACTGAATATTTTCTCTCCGCAGGCGACAGTGTACGAAATGCGAGAGCGATTGTGCGGAGATCGTGGCCACTTTGTTGCGGCAGGACTGCTCCCAGCCCACAGTCGTACGCGCCGGTTGACACAATGGCTGGCAGTGACAGATCGAACACATGGATGACTGTACTGGACGAGAGCATTTCCTTGACCCCCCCTGAAACTGCTCTCTGGTTCGGCAGACCAGATGAATGGCTCATTTTTGCGAAGTAACACTCTCATAGGCTAAACCACTTGAGCTAAGTGTGGAACAAAGTGGGAGTATTATTCTTTAAGACCCAGGAACGAACGAAGGGTGGCAACATCAGTTGGCACTGATGTGTTAAATGTGGAGTCTACCTTCTCTGGAAGCGGCGAGATACCGCATGCGGTGACCTTGTGCCCTAGAAATGCAATTTCTGAAACATTGAAGAGGCATTTCTTGTTGAGTTTCAGACCTGTGTTCTTGATCTTTTCAAGCACGGTCTTCAAGTTTGGAAGGTGTTCTTCTGCAGTCTTGCCAAAAATGATGACATCATCAATGTAGAACAACACGCCAGGGCAGCGGTCGAGGATTGTCGCCATCATCTTCTGAAATGCCGCTGGGGCAGAAGCCAGCCCAAAGCAAGCTCTTTTAAAACGGGAAAGGCCATCATGAGTGATGAAAGTTGTCAGATCCCTGCTGTCAGGGTGCAAGGAAACCTGATGCTAAGGGGAAGACAAATCAAGTTTTGAGAAGTGTGTAGCGCCTACCAAAGCCTGAAGCAGCTCCTCTGTGTGGAGCAACGGGAAACTGTCTGGAACAATAGCTTTGTTCGGTTGTCGAAGGTTTGCGCATATCCTGGTGCTACATCTTTCCTGTTAACAGCAACAATGGGGGACACCCATTCAGAAGAATCGTTGCGCTCGATGATGTTAAGACTCAGCAACCTCTAAAGATCATTTGATACTGGTGACCGGAGAGAATCTGGCAGATGGCGAAGCTTGGAAGTTACAACCTGCATGCCTTGCCGCGTCTTGACACGATGCATGAATCCCTTAGCAAGACCCAACTTGGGACTGAAAAGTAAACTAAACTAATGTGCTAAGGCTGGCAGAAGATCTTTGTTACGGGGCTGTGCGCTTCACGGTGTGCAAATGGAACAGGATAACGGGTCAACCACAGTCGCCAGTGGTGCAACGGACGTGTATAAGCACTTGAGGGCAGAACCCTCAATGCGAAGTTTCAAGGCTTTAATGCCATCAAGACCGATCAGGCAAGTTCCTCGGTTAACAACATAAAAATGATGTGACACTGTGCGGCCTTTAAAGCGAACGTCTGCCTGGAAATCTAGCATGGAAATCGGCCATTAAGAGTAGTCAAACAAAGAAACATGTGGAGCAGGCAGGACCGGAACGGTCTAAAAATATTGACTGAATTCTTGCTCCGACTGGATTGAAACAGACAACCTTGAACCAACAAGGAATGTGAAAGTGACATTCGTGACTTGCACTTGAATATGAATTCCGCTATGCGCGCAACGTTGCACAGGCAAGACTTGCTCAGCACGGCTAGATGACGAAACATCTTCATGAAATTCAACTTCACGAACTCGGCCTTGCATTTGAGTTCATTTGCGGTTGCATACCCATTGAAAGTGGCCATTATGACCGCAAAACGAACAAGTCTGGCCATGCGCAAGGCACTACGGCGCTGACGTGATGTGGTCCCGCGAGTCACATCGGAAACAATGTGGCGAACCGGAGCGGCTCCTCCTCGGCTCCTCTGGCGCACGTGAGACACCCGCGCTCCTCGTTAAATTCTACTGAAAGATGGCTGCCGGTGCGATTTTCTTTGTTTTTTCTAAAAATGCGCGGATGGTTTACGACGCTGCCGCAATGAAATTACCTCGACCGAAGCAGAAATTTCCTTTAGCTCTTCAGCAGCCTGCTCAAACTGAAGTGCAATTGGAACTGAATTCTCGAATGAAAGTGTGGAAACCTCGAGCAGCAACCGCTCACGTACGCGATTGGAAGCTACGCCGGCAACGAATTGATCCCGCAGAGCATCATCTTGCGAGGCGAACGACCAATGGGACGCTAGCTCCCGTAGAGCAGCGACAAAGTCATGAATGGACTCGCCTGTGTTTTGGCTGCGGTGGTGACAGCGATGACGCTCGACGATAACGTTGCACGACGTCGAAAACCGGTGCCGTAATGCGGCGAGTGCAAACTCGTATTTTCAGGAGAGTCCACGACAGACTTGTCATCGGCGAGTGCTGCGGCACTTGGCGCTGCCGGTGCTGCGAAGCTGGTCCCTGCATGTAGCACCTGATAAATACACTGGCTCTCCACCCCCAAACAACGCAAAAGAATAGCGTTGCGGTGCTCCGCATTGAATGCGGCGGAATCGTGTGCCAACAAGTACACGTTGAACATCTGCTCCCATTGCTCCCGTGGCAATGATGGACGGCCGGGCGTCGGAAGAAAAAACGGTGACGGAGTAAGCCCGGTGAAGCTCATGGTGGGCGCATCCGGATAGTGCCGCGGGCTGAGGGCACATTCCCGACATTCTCGTCGCCAATGTGGTATTTTCGAAGGGGGGGGGGGGTGCGTCAGACTCCAGCCATCCTGATGTAAAAACACTTTTATTCAACATATGCAACCATATATATATATATATATATATATATATATATATATATATATATATATATATAGATAAATAGATAGATAGATAGATAGATAGATAGATAGATAGATAGATAGATAGATAGATAGATAGATAGATAGATAGATAGATAGATAGATAGATAGATAGATAGATAGATAGATAGATATGTATGTACATATATATTAAAGAACAGAAGCACCCCCTGGGAAAAAGAGAACTCAAGTAATAACGAAACAAATTACAACAATCCCGTTCACCACCACCAGGCCGCTGCCTGTCGCCGCAGCGCCGATGATACACTGGCCCAGCTCGGGGCCGGTCTGCGAGCCCGTATCCGGGAAACTGAAAGCAGCAACCGAGGGAGGTGCGGTTGCTATTCGTCGCACTGACGAAGATCCTCCGCCGCTGACGAAGACGCTGAAGAGGCTACCCCGACGATATAACGACAGTGCCGATGAAGCCTGGAAGCGAAGAATACGCCGACGAAAGACAACCTGACCACTCCTCGTACCAGCCACAGGTCAATGCGACGCAGCCGTGATCCGACGCCAAGACCTAACTGTAACGCAAGACAAAGAACCACTGACATCGTCGTGCTTCTCGACGGTCACGCAGTCACCGCCTTAGTAGACACAGGGCCGATTACTCCGTAATGAGTGGACACATCGCAGCCAGTTGAAGAAAGTTAAACTGCATGGGAAGGCCCTCAAATTCGCACAGCTGAGGGCACCTCATCATGCCGACTGAAACCTACGTGGGACGCATTACCGTACATGATTACACTTACCCTGCCACCTTCGTTATTCTCCAACAATGTTCACGTGACGTCATTCTCGGCGCGGACTCCCTGAACCAGCACAGCGCAGTTATCTGCCTGAAGTCGAAGCCGATAACGCGGTCCGAAGATCAAGAGATACTGCCGGAGAGCTCTTGTAGTAACCATACCTTAAGCGTGCTCGAAAGTCGTCATCATCCCGCCCCGCTGCATCATTGTAATTTCCGTAAGCTGCAAAGTCTCCCTATGATTATGCAGCAACAGCTCAGAAGTCTGTTTCGACGATACAAAGACTGCTTTTCGACGTCATAGGGGATTCGACGAACACCAGTCGCACAGCATCGCATAATGGCTGCAGAATGCCCTCGACCATTCCGCCAGAGCTCTTACCGAGTCTTGACGTGAAAACGTGTAGTTATAAGAGAAAATTCGACGAAATGCTGCGTGACGACATCATCCAGCCGTCATCGAGCCCATGGGCATCCCCTGTTGTTTTGGTAAAGAAAAAGGACGAAACCTTACGTGTTTGCTTCGATTATCGCCGACTGTACACGATCACAAAGAAGGATATCTACCTCTAGCCACGGATAGACAACGCAATTGATCGGCTCTGCAATGCTAAATACTCTTAATCGCTGGATCTCAAGTCTGGCTATTGGCAAGTAGAAGTCGACAAGCGAGATCACCAAAGGACTTCCTTCATCACGCCAGATAGCCTCTAAGAGTTCAAGGTCATACCTATCGGACTGTGCTTGGCGCCTGCAACTTTCCAGCGGGTCATGGTCATGGTGTTAGCAGGGTTAAACAGGCAGACTTCTTTTGTTTGCTTGGATGACGTCGTTGCCTTCGCCGGAAATTTCGACGATAACCTTACGCGGCTTGTGATAATATTAGAGGCCATCAAGTCATCAGGGCTCACTCTAAATCTGGAAAATTGCCGCTTCGCTTACGATGAGCTCATGTTCCTAGGCCACGTCATCAGCGAATCCGGAGTACGCCCTGACCCGCAGAAGACAGCTGCCACCGCAAAGTTCCCGCAGCCAATCGACAAGATTGCAGTACGTGGATTCTTTGGCATGTGTGCCTACTACAGGCGCTTTGTCAAGGACATTTCACGCATCGCTGAGCCGCTAACACATCTACCCAAATCTGATGTCGAATCCAAGCGGGAAACGCTGTAGGCCGTCGCATTGCAAGAACTGAAACGGCGCATGCCGTCGCCGCCAATGCTTGCACACTTCGACGAAGACGCCGATACCGAAATCCATACTGACTCCAGTAGCCTAGGCCTCGGTGCTGTCCTAGTCCAGAGGAAAGGCGGACTTGAACGCGTGATACCTTACGCTAGCCGGTCGTTGTCAAAAGAGCAAGGCAATTATTCTATAACCGAAAACGAATGCCTCGCCATCCTTTGCGATACAGCGAAACTTTGCCCTTACCTATATGGCAGGCCATTCAAAGTCACTAGCCACTATCATGCCTTGTTTTCGCTAGCGAATTCAAAGGACCCTTCAGGGCGGCTGGCGCGCTGGAGCCTAAGACTGCAAGAATATGACATCACTGTACCCTACAAGTCTGGACGAAAACACTATGATGCCGTTTGCCTATCACGCAACCCCATTGACTCACCGGCGCAAAATGACGAGGGCGACGACGCTTTTCTTGCCATATTAGGCTCGTAAGATATCGCTGAACACCAGCGAGCAGACCCAGAGTTCAAAAACCTTGTCGAGTATTTGAAAGGGCCCAACGACGTTGTGCCTAGGGCATTTAGGCAATGATTGTCTTTGTCCTCGCTTCAAAACAACGTAATTGTAAAGATGAACTTCTCACCAGTCCGCGCCTACTACCTTCTTGTTATTGCGGCAGGGCTGCGTCCAGTACTCCACGCCCTACACGACGATGCAACCGCTGGGCACCTCGGATTCTCCCGGAAGCTGTCAAGGATGCAGGAAAGGTATCATTGGCCCCGCCTGACCACCGACGTCGCCAGTTATGCCAGAACATGCCGAGGCTTTCAGCGACGAAAGACACCATCAACAAGGCCATCGGGATTACTGCAGTCAATCGAGCCTCCTTGCCGACCATTTCAACAGATCGGGTAGGACTTATTGGGACCTTTTCTCACGTCAACAACCGGAAATAAGTGGATTGTCGTGGCGAGAAACTCCCCCACCCGCTTTGCTGAAACAAAAGCACTGCCGAAAGCTAGCATATCCGAAGTGGCGAAATTCTTTGTCGAAAACAACCTCCTGCGACATGGCGCCGCAGAAGTCCTCATCATCGACAGAGGAACGGCCTTTACAGTGGAGCTCACCCTAGCCATACTGCAATACAGACATACAAGCCACAGCAGGACAACTGCCTACCACCCTCAGACGAACGGTCTTACGAAGCGTCTCAATAAGACCCTCGCCGACATGCTAGCAATGCACGTCGACGTGGAACACAAGACCTGCGATGCTGTCCTGCCGTACGTAACCTTCGCTTACAACACGGTGGTGCATGAAACGACAGAGATCACACCGTTTAAGCTGGTTTACTGTAGGAACCCGACGATGACGCTCGACGCCATGCGGCCGCGCCTCCCTGACAAAGAGAATGTTGACGTCGCTACCTGCATCCAGTGCGCCGAAGAAGCCCGACAGCTCGCCCGCCTATGGATCAAGAAGCAGCAGCGTCCCGACAGCTGACGCTGGAACCTCCGATGACGCTTCGTCTTGTACCATCCCGACGGTCGTGTTTAGCTTGGGACCCAGATATGCCGACGACGACTGACTGAGAAACTATTGCGACGCTATTTCAGACCCTACAAGATCATCCGGCTTATTGGCGCACTGGACTATGAGGTCGTGCCAGACGGCATTTCGCATTCACAGCGGCGCCGCGCACGTTCTGAAGTGGTCCACGTGGTGCGTAATAAACCCTTTTACGGACGCTGACTAACTTTTTTTTTACCACGGGTATTTTTCCTAATTAATTTTGTTTGTAGCATCTGGCCGGTGCTTTTTAAGAGGAGGGTACTGACACGTGTACTTGTTTGTCTTTATAGGGCGGCATGTCTCACCACCTAACACATCTTATCGCGCCGCGCAGCACGCGCCTGCATGCATCGAAAGTTTCTGGAAAGTTATCGATGGTTCCATCTACTGTCTGTGACCGAACCTTGTGTAGTCTGATTGCACGTGTGCGCACCGCGAATAACCTAGAAATTTGTGGAATGCACGTGGGTGCCACCGAGAACTCTGGAACATTCGACGACTGATGTATAAAAGCCGACGCGCTCTATCCGCTGATCATATCTTCGATGATCGCTAACTGTGTTCGACTTTCCGCCGCTCTTTCGGTGTAGCCTGCTATTGTGGGCACAGGTTCCCCCAATGAAAGTTAGTTTCGTTAATCGCAGTTGTGCTGCCTGCTTCACCGTGACTACTACATGAGAGTATATATATAGATAGATATAATTATATTGACTCGTGTACCCGGTCGTGAGCGCTTCAGGACCTCAGTAAAGTTGTTGTATATATATATATATATATATATATATATATATATAAAGTACATTTTTATAGGCCAAATGTATTTAGCAAGGTGTGAAGCGTGCCATGACGTGACAACAACTTCATTGAGGTCCTGCAGATCTCACGTCCGGGGGCACCCGGGATGAGCTGATGCTACACCCATCACGGCACTGGGCCTTCTGTATGGTCTGGAGTTGTAGATGTTCTGGGCACCTGAGGGCGGATTCCCAGGAAACCTTCGTTTGAAGGGAAGAGGCCTCCCGGACGGGGCACAGTCAGAGCATGTGTGCAAAAGTACGAAACTTCTTGTGCGCATACACACAGGGACAAAGAAAAGTAACACAAGGACGAGCGCTAAAGCGCTCGTACTTGTGTTGCTTTTGTTCTTTGTCCCTGTGTGTTCGCGCATAAAATGTTAAAAAAATGAATCTCTTCCCACAAGGCCGACTCGCAGTTATGTTTCAGTAAAAAATTACAACATTCGTATCCTAATTTGCGGCATCCTTGTGAGTCTTCCTGATTGATTAGAGAGAAAGAAGTTTAATGGTACGAAATGCGGAGAGGTCGGCCTGAGGTATATTCCTCTAGCCAGCTACTCGGCATTGGGGGAAGGGGAAGAGGGAAAGAAAGAGGGAAGAGGTGCATGATGGGTGACGATGACGATAGAAGGAAGATGTAGAACATATGGCAAGCAATTTGGCATGCTCAAAGTCTGCAATCCAGGCCCGTAATTTTTAAAAAGTGCAGTAATGCCTGGATGGCCTTGAAATTCGATTGAGCATCTGGCCAAGGTCCTAAAATAACGTCCTCCGACAACGGTGCGCTGTCGAGACGCGTAAGGTCCTTGTCCAACCTTTCTCGCTCTTCCACGTACTTAGGGCAGTCACAAAGCACATGACCTACAGTCTCAGTCACGTTGCACACCTCACAGTGTGGAGACTCGGTGCGTCGCATGAGGTGCACGTATCCGCGTGTAAACGCTACCCCCAGCCTTAGTCTGTGCAGAAGACTGGCACAGCTTCGTTGAATTTTCGGTGGTAGCCTAAAATTCATGGTAGGGTCCAATCTCTGGAGTCGTCTGTGGCGATTATCCGGATTGTCCCAGTGCTTTGCTGTCAAATTTCGGATGACACTGGAGAGGAGACAGTTGGCGTCCGCTCTTGAAAAAGGAATTGAAAGCAGTGACTCTCGTTCTTCGAGTGCTTTCTTCGCTTCGACGTCGGCCAGTTCGTTGCCCTGTATACCACAGTGACTGGGAATCCACTGAAATGTGATGTGGTGGCCGTTTTCTTGCGCTAAAGTGTAGAGCTCGGCAGTTTGAAGAGCCAACACTCTGTAAGCGCTTTCTTTCAACACCCCTCTAAGTAGTTGAAGAGCCGATTTTGCGTCACTGAAGACTGTCCATATTTGAGGAGGCTGTCGCGCAATATATTGAACGGCCTCTCTTATTGCCACTAATTCCGTAGATGTTGTAGTGGTCTTGTTATGCAGACGAAACCGTCGAATGACTTGATGCGCAGGCACGACGAAAGCCGCACCAGACGCATACGACGAGACCGAGCCGTCTGTCAAGTGTAAATGTCTGAGGCCGACGGTAGGTATTCGTGATTTTTTAGAAATTCCGGGAATAGATAGACGTACCGGTATTTTGGACATTACCCATGGGGGCATATGTGGAAGGTCACCCGGGGCAAAGTATGCTGGTATGGCAGATTCTTGGCATTTAACGGCTCTTGAAAAAGTGGTGTCCGGCCGTATATCGGGTAGTGTCGATAAGGGATGGCGTCCATGACGGCAAAGCACTCGCAGGAATACTCGAAGAGGGTCGCATCGTACATAGACAGGTAAAGGGGTGACGCGAGCCTCCTCAATTGTTCCGTGGGTTGAGGTGCAACGTGGAACACCGAGACATGTTTTCAGCATTTGTGCCTGGGCACTTTCCAGCGTACGCAAACATGACGGGCTCATAATTGATAACACTGGCAGGCTATACCGAATGTATCCGACATAGAGAGCCTGGTACAGCCGGAGTAGCGAATGCTCAGATGGACCCCATTTCATACCGGCCAGAAAGCGAAAAACGTGAGCAAGCCCAGTTAATTTTTTCTGTAACATTGCCACATGTTTCGACCATGAAACACCGCGGTCAATGACAACGCCGAGGTATTTGTGGTGGGTGACATACGGAATGGCATTTCCATTGATCATAATGGGATACCAACACATAAGCTTCCGTGTGAACGCTATCGCAGCGCACTTGTCTGGGGCCAGTTGCAGTCCTTGGCACTGCAGGTACTGAGACGTTAAAGAAACAGCTCGCTGCAAGCTGGCACGAATTTGCGGTCGCGTGACTGCGGATGCCCATATGCATATGTCGTCTGCGTAGGTACTGATGCGTACTGTATCAGGAATTATTTCCGCAAGGCCAATAAGGGCAACATTGAAAAGAGTCGGGCTGAGGACTCCTCCTTGAGGCACTCCACGGACCACAGCGTGTCTTGTCGTTTCGCCATCATTCGTGGACATGAAGACTGTACGACCATCTAGGTAATTTGCAATCCACATGTAGAGACGGCCGCCGATGCCTAAATTACTGAGGGCATCAAGAATGGCTTCGTGCAGTACATTGTCATAAGCTCCTTTTATGTCTAAGAAAACTGCTCCTACAAGTCGGTGTCGCTTTTTCTCGTGTTCGATCGTGGACACGAGATCAATGACCCCATCTATTGCAGACCGGCCACGTCTAAATCCGGTCATCATTTCAGGATAAAGCTCATTCTTTTCCATGAACCATTCTAATCTAGTGAGCACCATCCGTTGCATCACCTTACCGACACAGCTAGCTAAAGCTACTGGCCGGTAAGATGACATTTCGTAAGGTGACTTTCCTGGCTTTAGGAGGGCCACCAAACGGCTGGTTTTCCACTGCTTCGGGACAGTACTGGATGGCCACGTGGCGTTATAGTATGAAAGCAGGGCTTTCCGACCTTCCATCCCAAGGTGGCACAGAGCAGTATACGAAATACCGTCAGGTCCAGGGGCAGAAGATCGTCTAGACGCAGCAAGTGCAGCTTCCAATTCTGGCATCGTGAAAGGAAGGTCAAGACGATCATCTTTCGGAGGTAGCACGGGTCGATCCAATGTTGGACATGCTGAAACATCGGTACGGGTGACTCTCTTACAGAAGTCTTCGGCAACCTGCACTTCCGTCAGACATTGGTGCAGTGCTAGAGCACGGAAAGGATGTTTTTGCTGAGGAGGGGCACGAAGGCTTTGTACTACCTGCCAGATCCTAGAAAGTGGCTTTCGAGGATCCAGAGACGAACAGAAGGTCCTCCAGCGTTGTTTTCCGATTTTTTGAAGGTGACGCCGTATTTTTCGTTGAGCTCGTCGACATAAGACAAGGTCTAATGACGATTGAGTTCGCCTAACCTTCCTTTCCGCTCTACGACGGATCGCTCGGAGCCGTTCATATTCAATATCAATCGCCGTTCTGGATGTAGGTGCACTGATGAACTTAGTTGACTTCTGCACTGATGATACAATAATGTCTTCTATATCAGATGGTGAAGTGATGTCCCCGCAGTACTCTTCGACTGATGTAGATAATGAGGACCAATCAGTGCAGCGTACAGCAGATGGAGTTGATTGCACAAACCACTTCATCTGCACATATGTTGGTATATGATCGCTCCCATGCGTTTCTATGTCCAAGCACCAGTTGACTAAGGGCAGGAGGCTCCGAGATACAATAGTGAGGTCTAAGCAACTTCCGTAGGTAGTGCCGCGGATGTAAGTTGGAGATCCATCGTTGATGACAGCCAGACCTTCACTGTCTATGAAGTCCATCAAGTTCCTACCCCGACAGTTCATTGTGGCACTTCTCCAGTAAGGATGATGAGCATTGAAGTCCCCAATAACAACATGAGGGCCTGGGGAACATTGTAATACAGTGGATAGATGAGAGAGTTCAAGTCCTTGTCTGATTAAGTGCATTAAGCAAGGAGTAGGGTAGGATCTAGTCTGTAGCATTCTAAGCATAGAGGCCTGGGCCTCGTCAAGCTTGTGGTGTGGCAGGGGGGAAGGTCCTGTGGCTAAGGTTATAATCAGTGGTAATCTCAATAAATGTATGGAGCATGTCTTTTCTTAGATGTTTGGGAATTTCTGGTGCCTCAGTTTCGGCTGCGTGGTTCGTGAGGTCACGTGCGCACTTATGGACAGCGTCATTCGGGTTACTTCCAGTCAGTCCATTGTGTTGTCCCTTAAGTGGGTAGGGAAGCAAAAAATGTGGCGATATCTCTGCTTTTCACTTGTAATAGTGAAGTCCTTATCCCGAAGGAATAAAAGGATGCGAAGCACAACTTTGCGCTACATCATCATAATCAGCAGGGGCAGCAACAGCAGCCTGGCTATGCCCACTGCAGGCCAAAGGCCTCGTCCATACTTCTCCAACTTCCCCGGTCTTGTACTAATTTGGCCATGTTGTCTCTGCAGATAACTTCACCATAATTAGTACATGAGCACGGTCGTTGCAGAAGTATAGGAGAGGCCTTTGCCCTGCAGTGGGCATAGCCAGGCTGCTGCTGATGATGATGATCAACTCCAAAGTTATGTTTCGCATCCTTCTAATACTTCGGGATCAGGACTTTACTATTAGAACTGAAAAGTATACAGGCACCACGTCACGTCAACACTTGACGCCATGCTACCTCTGGTTGCTAATAGCCCGACCAGCGAACACGTGGAAGAGTTCGTACAAAGAGCCGAGCAGGCTGTTGTACCGGAGCCAACAGCATACCGACACCCTTCGATACAACCAGGGTCTACGCGACGTCCATTACAATACCGGTGCCTGCGTGTGGGTCTGGACGCCCATCCGTCGGCGTGGCCTCCCAGAAAAATTGATCCGCCGGTATTTTAGTCCCTATAAGGATACACGCTGCCTCAGTGACGTGACCTACGAAGTTGTCCCTTGCAGTTCTGACCTCGGTTCACTCCGTTGTAGTCCTCGCGCTGAAGTTATTCATATAGGGCGCATGAAACCATACTATGCCCATACGTGAACGCCGAGATGCACCTGATGAGCTCCATTTCTTATGTCGCTGAAATAACTTTTTGACGCGATCGAGACGGTCGCTTTTAGCATGGGGGGCTATTGACACAAAAGTGTGGGGCTTCCTCACCGCAGGATGGTGCCCGCAAAGGTCGGCGCCACGAAAGACGATGAAGTGCGTAAGCTGCATGCTCTTCTACTGGCCTGCCATGAAAAGAGAAACATCTATTTTTTAAGACTCCGTCTTTAATTTATGTTACAATATTGTATCTGATTTTGCAGGCCGCAACCGGATTCGAGCAGCACGCTTGCGAGCCTTTTGACGCCTGTAGGGATGCGCGTTTCAGCACCACAAGAGTGATTTGTCGTCACGTGGCCGGAGCGACTGTTCTGCGACTGCGCAAGGACCGAACGAGTGGCGAGCCACATCATCAAACCGTCAACGGAACGAGTATCTTCCACAGTTAGGTAGCAGTCCTCAACAGAGCAGCATCAAAATATCGCCTCCGCTTTGGAGGCCCGCAACCAGCATTAACTAGTGTGCTACCGTGCCTTTTGACGCCTGCTGTGCTACGTGTGTCAGCACCACAACAGTGATTCGACGCCACATTGCAGTAGCTACTCTTCTGTAACTGCGCAGACCACAACATTTTCAAACCACGGCATAAAACCTTCAACGAAGCGAGCATATGTTACAGTTGGGCAGCAGTGAATTGTGGAGCCACATCTAAATATCGATTTTAATTTTTGACCCCGCAACCGGACTCGATCAACGTGCCATCGCACCTTTTTACGCATGCAGTGCTGCATCTGTCAGCACGACAGCAGTGATTGGACGTCAGGTGGCCGCAGCTATTCTTCTCCGACTGCGCAATGACCGGACATATAACAAGCCACAGCATAAAACCGTCAATGGCAGGAACATCTAGTACAGTTTGGTAGCAGTGCGCTATGTAGCAACATCAAACAATTGCCTCTGCTTTTGCAGTCCGCAAGCGGATTCAACCAGCGCGCTGTCGAGCATTATGACGGCTTCAGCGCGAAGTGTTTCATAACCACAACCACGATTTCACCTCACATGGCTGAAGTGAATTTTGTGTGACTGCGAAGGGGCCGGGCGAGTGCGAAGTTACTGCACAAAAGCGTCATGGAGCGAGCATCTGTCACAGTTTGGCAGAAGTGCACTACGCAGCCACATCTCAATATTTCCTGTGCTTGTGCAGACCGTAACCGGACTCCTCTAGCACGCGGTCCCGCCTTTCGACGAATGCAGTGTGGCGTGTGAAGCACCACAAAAGTGATTTGATGCCACGTGGACGGAGAAACCCTTCTGTGACTGCGCATGGACCGGACAAGTGCCAAACCACAACATAAAACAGTCAACGGAGCGAGCATATGCCACAGTTTGGCAGCAGTGCACTACGGAGCCACACCTAAATATCACCTTTAATTTTGCAGCCCACAACCGGACCTGATCAACGTGCCATCGCACCTTTTGACGCATGCAGTGCTGCGTGTGCCAGAACAACAGTTTCTGGACGTCACGTGGCCGGATGCTACTTCTGCGCATGTGCTATGACCGGGCGAGAGCCATGTACCAACAGAAAACCGTCAACAGTGCGAGCATCTGTCACAGTTTGGCAGCAGTACACTACTTAGCTACGTTTAAATATTGTCACTGCTTTGCGACCCACAACTAGATATGACCAGCGCGCTAGCATCGCGCCTTTTGAAGCATGGAGTGCAACGTGTGTCAGCACCACATCAGTGATTGGATGTCACGTGGCCGGAGTTATTCTTATTCGACTTCGCAATAACAGGACGAGTGCGAAGCCACAGCATAAAACAGTCAACGGAGGAAGTATCTGACGCAGTTTGGCAGACGCGCTCCGCGAAGCCACAACTCAATATTGTCTCTGCTTTTCCAGACAGCAACCGGATTCTACCAGCACCCTACCGCGCATTTCGGCGCCTGCAGTTCTGTATGTGTCAGCACCAGACCAGTGTTTGGATGTCACGTTGCCGGAGCTACTCCTCTGCGACTGCTCAAGCACCGAACGAGTGTCAAACCACAGCATAAAACCATCAACTGGGCGAACGTCTTTCACAGTTTGGCAGGAGTACACTATGGAGACACATCTAAGCATTGCCTCTGCTTTTACAGACCGCAACCGGACTCGTCCAGTGCGCTATCGCGCATTTTGACGCCTGCAGTGCTGGGTGTGTCAGCTCCACAACAGTGTTTGGAGGTCACGTTGACGCACCTACTCTATTGCGACTGCTCACGCACCGAACGGTATCCAAACCACAGCATAGAAGTGCAGGCGCAGCGAGCATCTGTGCCTGCTCGGCAGCATTGCACGATGGAGCCACGTCCAAATATTGCCCCTGCTTTTGCAGCCCGCAACTGGACTCGACCAGCGTGCTACCTTGCCTGTTTACGCCTACACGGCTTTGTGTGTGCGTGTGTCTGCAGTACAAAAGTGATTGGACGTCACTTGGCAGGAGCTATTCTTCGGCGTCGGCGCAAGGATTGGTCAAGTGTTAAACCAAAGCATAAAACCGTCAGCAGAGCGAGCATTTGCCACAGTTCGGCAGCAGTGCACAACGGAGCCAAATCTAAATATTGCCTCTGACTTGGAAAATCCGCAATCTCCCTTGAGCAGTGTACCATCGAGCCTTTGGATGCCTACAGTGTTGTGTGTGTCAGCACCACAACAGCGATTGCACGTCACGTTGCCGGAGCTACTCTTCTGCGACTGCTCAATTACCGAATGAGTGCCAAACCACCGCATAAAACCGTCAACGGGTCAAGCATCTTTCACAGCCCGGCAGCAGTGCACTACGGAGACAAATCAAAACATTGCATCCGCTTTTG